>NC_088792.1:212424124-212521393 GCF_011386835.1 Chrysemys picta bellii
CAGGGCAGAAGTATGTAGCCTTTCGCACCTCCTTCATGCAGTGTTTTGTGAGATAGTGGTTCCATGCTTTGTGCCATATCTTCATCCCAGCTTGAAAAAAACCCTTAACAGTCATGTGCTGACAGCCAGGATGCAGCTTGGTTCCATGGCACACAGAGAAGTGTGGAGTCACTTTGCTCGGGGTCTCTGTTGCCTGTCCCCCTTCATAATTAAAAAAAAAAGTGTTTCCACTATATGTTGGTCCATATTATAGGTGAGGAGCTGCTTATTATTAAGACTATCCAACATGTCCCATTTCAGTTGCTTATAACTTTGTCAAACTTTAACCGTTTGGGCTAAAATTTTCCATGATAGGTGTCTGCCTTTGGCTGATTATTATTATATCATTATTATTATTATTTTAATTTTAACCAAAACAGTTCCACTGTTTCCAGGAATGACAGGGAAAAATACATTTTGCCCATGTTAAAAGATATTGACAACTTTTTCTTTGAAATGTTCCAGCATCTCTATGCTTTCCAGCATGGGCTTGAAATTTGGCAGGAAGGTGACCTTTGTGTCAGAGATGCGCCTTTTGCCTTCCCCATAAAAATCCCCCAAATGTGGCAAAGTTATAAGCCTTTGCAAAATTGCAGTTCACACGTGCTCTGTAGTGACTTGTTAGACCATAACTGCTAAAATCTCCAAAGTTTCCACCCTCACTGAGCATGCTCA
Organism: Chrysemys picta bellii; assembly: GCF_011386835.1. Lineage (NCBI taxonomy): Eukaryota > Metazoa > Chordata > Testudines > Emydidae > Chrysemys > Chrysemys picta. Next base: position 212,424,839 of record NC_088792.1, read on the forward strand.
AGCCTCTCACATCTCCTACTGCTGACCAGACTGAGCACGTGCCAAACTCACAGAGCAACTGAGTATGACCCAGCTCAGAGCTACAGGGAGCTCAGTAGGACTGTCCCTGTAATTTGTGAGACTGGGAATTGGAATGTAGAGCAGAGAGTCTGTCTTTCCTGTGCTCTCAATGACCCCACCATCCTACTGGCACCCAGGCAGCTGTGCCATAATGCATATGCACAAGGGGCCCAAATTAAAGTTGCATGGACTACCTTAATTTTTTTTTTATTTCTAGGGTGACCTAGACAGGCAGCGACCATCCCTTTTTTAAGCCCTGTCCTGGCTGTCCTGACTTTTTTGGCAAAACTGAGCATTTGTCAAAAAGTGGGGTACAGAGAAATGTGGGGGGGGGAAGTGGTGACACCAGCCCCACTTGGGCGAGTGGCTTGGGCCGGCCCTGCACAGGTGTGTGTGAGGCAGGGGGTGGGAGGTTCAGGCAAGCAGCTGAGGCCAGACCAGCATGGGGGGGAGGTACAGGCTAGCCCCACATGGTTTCCCATTTTCCCATTGGGAAATATGGTCACCCTATTCATTTCTCAACTTTTGAGTGCTTGACTTTGCAACATTAATAATCTTCTTTTAATATAGTTTTTTGTGTGTAACATTATTTATGCTGTATTACATTAACATCTAGAGACACCTATTCAGATCAGGACTCCACTGTATTAAACACTGTTCCAACACACAGGAAGAGACAATCGCTGAAAAGCCCTGAAGAGCTTACAATTTAAATATACAAGACAGGCAAAGGGTGGGAGGGGAAACAGAGATAAAGAAATCACCCACATACAAGGTTACTAGCAGAACCAGGAATAGAATCCCTATTTCACACATTTCAAGCCAGCACCTGGTTAGCTAAGACCATTTAGCTTTTTACAGTGCTCTATAGGGAATAGGAGAATTACCATTTGGTTCTGTGTCCCCTTCCTCTGGTTCATCATAGTAAAGCTGATGCCTAGAGAGTAAGTTTTCTCCTGGTTTCTTTCGTGCATCTGGGCATACTTCAAAGATGGATTTAATATTGATATTTTTGTAACTGAGACACATAAAAGCAAATCTGATGATGATGGATAGGGCATGCCCTAAGCCTAGTGTATTCAAAAGGAAACAAATCAGAAGGAAACCTTGTCTAAGCTCTTCTTTCAGTGTGTTCATTTCTGCATCTGTAAAGTAGGTTAACGAACAAACTGAACCTATGACCTAGCAGTTCATCAGTGGAGGTGAGGTGGATGAGATGGAAGTAGAGCAAAACCTGAAAGTAAACTTGAAATTATATTAGCGATGATAATACTTTGCATTCCTATCACGCTTTTCTTTCTTATTATCCTCCTCATTTTTCAGATGAGGAAACCGAAGTGCCCAGAACTTTTGGTACTTGCTCAAATGTACATAGGCAGTCAGTGGCAAAAAAGAGGACCACAACCCAGAAATCATTGTAACTCACTATTCAGTTATGCATCCTTCTCCTTCCCCATCTGCGACTGATGCACAGAGGATAGCAACCTGCTACTGCTCCCTGCTAACGGCCTTTCACTCCGATGGTAGAAGTTTGCACTGCAGCACTGACCATCCCAAAATTCAAGCCTGCCATCAGCTTGTGGTGGGGGTTGTTATCTGATCATCAGAGTCACATTTTAAGTGGGAGCCCATAAAACAAAAGCATTTCCCACAAAACAAGAGTGATCAGGAAAAACATCCTGAGCCATGCAGTGGAGCTCCAGTACTAGCTGGAGGACACCTCATTAAAGAGCTGACAGTAGGTGATGCAGACAGGGTTTTCTCTTGAGGGGTCTGGGGGAAGGATCTTCTTATGTTCCTTTTGAAGGAGGAACAAAATTCTAAACAATGTTAAGAACATTTAGGTGTCCCCATTAGAAAATGAGGAATGAAGTATTTAAGTGTCCCGCTTCAGTGCTTTGTATATGGAGGAGGAAGAGAGTTGGGATTGTTTTTTGGAAGACAGTTATTCAATAATTCTTATGCTAACAGTTTGCTGTTCCAGAAGAAATCTTTGGAGACAGGAGAAGATGCAGGAATACCAGCAGCGAATGTACTAGCAGCAACAGGCTCCTTACGTCTAGCTGACAGTTTTTGGAAAAGCAAAAGACGATCAGGGGTTAGAATGTCATCAGCTATTTCTGTTTGTTTATGTATTTATTTATTTATTTTCATTTTTGCATTTTGAACAAGGAGAGATAATAACGGCGTCTCATTATGTACTACACGGTGCATTTTTATCGCTGTCATGTCCTCAGCTCAGGCTAACTGTTAACAAGAGCAGTGTGCATAAATTCCCTTCCCTGTTCCACACTCAAACTCCGCTCTTCCACAAGAGACACTGTTGCTGGGAGGTGCATATTATTTGGGGGGGGGGAGAGAGAGAGTGGTAGTTTTTCTAGGGGAGAGTCAAGATGAGTTTTCCCACCCATTTGGCTGGCACTGACTGACCTCCCATTGACCTTGTTGCAGAGTTGCAGACCCACCACTGAGATGTACAAAGTCCCCCTTCAAAATAAGACCACTTGAAAACTGCTTGGGGAAGATCTCTGGAGGGGAAAAAATTCACTGCTTGTCAGGTTTTAACATTTTACAAAATTGCTAGAACAAAAAGAGAGGAGAAACCAAGTTGAGGGAGCGTGTCAGGCTGGTTTTTGTTTCCAGTGTCAACATGTATCATTTGTTTGTTAGCTTTTTACTGTAAACTTTTAAAAAAACCAGTATTGTTCCAAAATTGAGATGGAAATTCCAGAGAAACCGGGGAGTAATTTAGTCATTGCACTCACTTAGTCATTTAGTCATTTGCACTCAGCAAAACGGAGCATTCTTTTATACTTAAATTTTTGCAACGGAGTTCACAAAATCACTTGTCCTTACACAAAGTCTGGACAGAGATGCTGACTGATGATTTTTTTTCCCATACTGCCCAAGACAAATTTGTTCACTCATTGAAGCCAGTTGGAGCTCCATCACACTGAATTTGGTCCTCTGTATCTTAAAGCATCAATTACTCCCTTTCATAATGGTAGACCAGTATTCCCTGAATGACTGTCTCTTTTTAAACACCTGTTCTAGACAGCTTTATATGAAAATGTATTGTTTTATAATACCTTTTGAATAGTTCCCCTCCCCCTCATTTCACACACACCCTGGTTCACCTTTCTGATAGCCAGGGACAAAGTGAGACAAATGTACTGAGCATATAGATGCCCAGGAAATAGTTTCTATAGCAACAGCAACTCCATTAAAGCATTCTGAACTTTCTTCCTACTCATGATATTTTAAGGTTGCAAATATTACAATTATTGATACCAGACAAACTCGATGCCCTTTATACAGATCTCTGCCCTACTCATACACTGAGGCAAATTCTGCTTATTTACAGCACTGTCAATCCAAAGTCCATTGATTGTAGTTGACAGCAGTGTAACTGAGAGCAGAATTTGATCCCTTGCTTCTGAACTATAAGACATCAAGCTACAGTTAGGGTACATCTACACTACAGGGGGGAGTCGATTTAAGATACGCAAATTCAGCTACGTGAATAGCGTAGCTGAATTCGACATATCGCAGCCGACTTACCCCGCTGTGAGGACGGCGGCAAAATCGACTTCTGCGGCTTTCTGTCGACGGTGCTTACTCCCACCTCCGCTGGTGGAGTAAGAGCGTTGATTCGGGGATCGATTGTCGCATCCCAACGGGACGCGATAAATCGATCCCCGAGAGGTCGATTTCTACCCGCCGATTCAGGCGGGTAGTGTAGACCTAGCCTTAGACTATTGTTAGAACAACACTTCGTTGCAGTGCCAAGGATGGCTGCTGTTTCTGGTTGCAGCAAGGTTGCAATGTGTGTGTAGTGTGCAAAGATTACAGCCAAATTTAGTGGAACAGATATGACTGCTTTGTAAGCAGTTATCCTACCCTGTCTGCGATTTCTCTTGTTCACTGAGAGCCTACATTCTTCTCAAGCATCTCAGGCCATTTCTATGGGGGTATCTACTTCTACCACCTGCAAATGTTCACTTGCAATGTTAAAGAGCAAGAGGAAGGAAAATTATTAAAGGTGATAACTAGGAATAGTGGCAATTAATCTCTAAAAAGGAAAAATTAAGCTGAAAAGTTCCCCAAAAGTGAGAACTAATAGGTCATGAAAGACTCCCAAGGAAAAATGTTAGAAATCTCATCACTTGGGACATTTAAAATCAGACTTGATAAAAATACCAGTAAATATACAAGAGGGAACAACTCTGTCTGGGTGGGAGCATGGGGTGGGGGGGAGTAGATTAGAACAACCCAAGCAATATATTCCATCTTGAGGCCCTGTGATTTACTACAAGGCTGATGTTATTTGAAAATGCCCCATACTCCAGCCTGAATCTTCTAAGGAAAGAGAAAGAATGGGCATTTGATTAACTTAATATCTTACATTTGAGTACCAAGGGTTTTAATTTAAATACTTTATTGTTCCATCTGTTTAGTAGCTGTACTGTATACGACAGACTAATAAACACAAAATAATACAAAAATGGGTATTTTATGTGGCATCCTCCTCCTTCAAAATCTTGCAGATGTTTGGGTCCCAGTGATATTTCTTACAGGATGGAGTTTGCAACTGTTATAATTAAGCAATACAGTACCATTAAGTCACTCGAGAGGAAATTAGGAACTAAACTAGCGCTATGTGCCGAAGAAGCCAAGCTTGTGAGCTGAGATCTTTATTCAGTACATGAAAGTCTGCTCCTTTCAAGTTTATTTTAAGATAGAAGTTGTTATTCCTATTACACACCATCAGAAGATGTAAAAAGTGAATTAAATCTGTATTCAATGTTTATTTTCCGTGTAAGTTGGGATCTTAAATTGTGGGAAAAGATGTTTTTTGTCAACAGTGCTCTCTGTTTTGGTATTAGTTTTTAATGGGCAGGAGAAATGTGCAGATTTGGAGTTTTTCCAGGGGTTTGGCTGTATTCTACTGAATCAGCACTGAGTTAAAAAAAAAGATCTTAGTCCTTCTTGTTGCAATAAGAACTGGATAAAGGTAATGTCACTTCTCTGAGTTGTCCTTGAAAAACTCCATCTAGAGAGAGACAGTTAGACCAAAACAATCACAGTATGCTATGTGGAAATGATATATGATAGCATATGAACTCCCAGTACCCTGTATAGAACACTGATACTAATACTCCTTATAAAAGTCAGTTTCAACAGCAAATATTCCAACAGGGTCAGAAGTGTTGTATCTAATGGAACAAATGACTGTCTTACAGATAACACTGAATGATTAGATCTTGGATAATCCACTATCACAAGTGTCTCACATCAGAGAGACTGCTAGACCATATGGAGATTTAAAAAGCCAAGAAAAGCTGTTCTGATTGCTGTTTCTTCACCTTTGATTTCATCTGCTTTAAGATACAGGGGGTAGCCCACCTTCACACAGACCTGTCTATTCACTCCCCTCTGCTTCATATCAACAGTACAGCATCCCTGCTATATGACCATTTTCCACCTTATCCACTGCCTGCATCTCCTTCAAGGTTTTTGTTTTGGTTTGTTTTTGGCTGACAATGGGACATTTGTCAAATGAAACTTTGACTTTGAAGATGTTTCTGTCCCTCAAAAGTCACACACTATTTTGGCAGACTCCAAGAAGTCTTGGCAAACACTGACTTGTCAAAAACTATTGAATTTCCTCTCTTCTTTTCAGATGAACTGCCTTTACTCAGCTCTGTACTGAAACGTCAACAAGATATTGATGTTGTATGTTTTCAATTTAGCCGTTAGACTAATCTTTCTGCACTTGAATTGCTGCTTCAATGAATTGCTCTTCTCCCCAATCCTGGCATGTGTCTCCCCTGATCTCAGAATCTGCTGCATTTTGGCAGCCCTAGTAGATGAAGTTTTCTATTCTTCCAGGTTCTCTCCTACCCATTTTGCTCGTTTTCTCTCCAATTGTCTAGCTTTAATCAGTTTTGATCTGGTAGGACTTACAGGAAGGGGATGTTATCAGGTGTCCTATAACTACAAAGCCAATAAATTATTCCATCTTAATTTAAGTGATCCCAAAGTTTTTTTAGTTAACCATCTGCTGCATTTGTCATAGGCCACTCATTAACACATCATAACAAGACAATAGTTTACAGGATGCACCTCATTGGCTTACTGTTCCTGAGATCAGACTTCAAACTTGGTCTATTTTATTATTATTATTATGTATTAATTGTAATACAGTAGCACCTAGAGGCCCTAATTCAGATTGTTCCATTGTGTCCAGTCCTGAAGACCTTGTCTTGTCAATTTACAATCTAAATTGACAAGACTGATGAAGGGTTGTAGAAAGGGAGTATTGTTTTCCCCACTTTACAGAGGAAAAACTGAGGCACCAACAGATTAAGTGATTTGCCCAAGATCACACAATGAATCTGTAATAAATCTAGGAATGGAACCCATGTTTCCTAAGTCTCAATTCCATCCCTTAATCACAAGGCCACCCTTCCTCTCATCTTAAAGGGTATATTCATTTTAACTTCAAAAGAAAATAAAAACTTGTTGGTCATATTCTGCCATGCACGAGAGGATACAAACTACTGTTGTGTTTTTTTTGTTGGTTTTTTTTGGTAAAGGTAGATTAATCACATCAGTTATTGGAATGCCAAATGCTGTTCAGAGATTCTCAAAAGGCACAGATCTGCTTTGTCTTTACAAATTCTCTGCAAGAAAAAAAAAAGGTGCCTGTTTGTCAGCTGGCTCCGTGATTATGTTCAATATGAGTACACAAGGATGGTTTATTTTCATGAGGCAATTTCTGTGTTGCTATGACTTCCCTAATCTTCAGTCCATAAATCATTTGAGTCAACAACACACCAACAAGCTAAAATCCAGAGGAAATTTCTCCAAGGCTACTTTTTTCATCTTTCTATTTCCATTCAGAACTCAAGAGGCTCTGCCTACATGGGGTGTCACCATCAGAGAAAGCTTCTGAACATTTCCCAGATATAGCCTTAAATCATATCATTAAGTGAAGATTTTAAGTGAATCAGGAATAGTGTTCTGTGGTCAGATTAATCTTTTCATTCTGTTCCCTCTTGACCCTTACATGAGGATCCTTCTGTTGACTAGAGGATCTCAGTTCCTCTTCCCACTTCAAAAGCCTTCCTCCTAGCAACAGAAAAACTATTGACATGTGGAGGCTTTTAAGGCAGCCCAAGGCTGTGCTGTCTTGAATGTCAAAAGGGGTAGGGATCACAACTACAAATCAACCGTCATTTTAGTTAATAATATATTTCCTAGTGGTCTCAATCTAGTCTGTGTTGTACAGTTGCCCATATATCCTCCAGGGCTTTAAGTAAAATGGCTGCCCAGTGCCAATAACTCTGGATTGTGAAAACATGCACCAGCTTCATATCACAACTTAAAGTACAGTTATCTTGGGGCAAAGGGGGAGGTCAGAGGGAACAGGTTATAGGAATCAAAAGGTGTTGGGGGAAAGAGCATGCAGAGATTTAACACTATGATCTGTGAGGTGGGCCTAATTCTCCATAGCCTTTCACCTTCTGTGCCATTGATAGTTGTGCAAAGTGAGTTCAAATCACCTGTAAAATAGTACCATATCAGAAGAATATGGTTTTATACTCACTTTGTCCAAGTGTGAATGACTATACAAGGTATAACGGATTGAAAAATCAGACCCAATATAAACACCTAGCTAGGTGATGGACTAAGTTGCAGAAAGTGTGGTTCGAGGCTGCCAGTTACATTTTAGAATTCCTCCATGCTCATTCGTGTGGGTTGTATATTGCCATTTTATCATTTACATCCCCAGAAAAGAGATCTCTTTTATCTGTACATAATGTGTAAATTGGCAGGAAGGGACTGTGTCTGATGACTAGTGCGTGGGATTGAGAGTAGGACTCTTAGGATTTGTGGCTGGCTCTGACACAGATTCACTGCAGGATCTTGGCTCTCTGCAATTTACTTTACCTGTCTGTAAAATGGTGTTACAACTACTCATTGCGAAGCCTAATAAATAACATTTTTCTAGATAAAGTGGATCATGTTTTACTTTTGTTCCCAGTAGTTTCAGTAGAAAATACTCCGTTATCGGTTGCTTCCTGACCTACACTGGATCCCCAGTTACTCACATTACAGGACCAGACCTGTCCATTTTCCTAGCAGCCTGTTAAAGCTTTGGTGTAGCAGGCAACAGCCTCAGAGGTGATGTTTGAAAGCTTTCGTTTTCTCCTCCTCTGCTTGCGTCTATGGCTCAAAAGTCCCTTCATTCTCTGGCATAAATTCTTGTTTCTCTTCAACATGGCTTCAGGCTTCCCATTCAGAGGTGTAGAGACTTTCCAGTTTGTCAGTTTTAGTGAGAATTTGCTCACATATCCTTGAAAGATTACTCACTTCATTCTAGTTACGGAGAGGAATTCCCCATGCATGACAGTTCCAAGGACAGTAACAGGGTGGAGACCAACGTTGCAGAAGCTCTAATTTTTAAAAATCCACAAAACACCAATCTCTGGTTTTGATTTATTTTTTGGCTTAGATCCACTTTACTTCCTTTATTACATTGCTATCCTTCTTTAACATATGAGATGATCTTGCAGGTAAAGTATTCTTTAAACTATCATCTGACGTTCATGCATCTCCTGTTGTCTACACCCAATGACAGAATTTGGTCCCACATTTATTATCTTCCTCCGTTGCTCACCTATTAAACTGTTGAGCTGTTGTGAAATGAAGGTCCAGCGTTTTCAAGGTGCTTTAAGGAAGGTGAGTAAGCATTACCAGTCCCATTTTATACATGGGGAGCCGAGAGGTTAAGCTACTTATGTGAGGCCACACAACAAGCCTGCAGTAGGGCTGGAGCTGGAACCCACATCTGACACCCCGTCCTGTGCTACAACCTTTAAGATCGCTATCAAGTCTACATATTACACAAGTGTGCGTAGGAAAAGTAAAGATCCAGATCCAGATTCTCAAAGGAATTTAGGCTCAGGAAGTTAGAAGCCAAAATACCTCTGAGGATCTGGGCCTCAGCCGTTTAATGTTAACCTTGCAGGTCACAACAATGTCCTTGGAATCAGATGATCCTTCAGTACTGCAACAAGTTCTCTCTCTCTTCTTTCACAAATATAAGACTGCATTGATTGAGTTGCTCATTATGATTTTGGGAAGATATTTCATTGAAACTTTCTTTTACTAGAGTCATCATTCTGTTTCTCTGAAAATGTCCCAATAGAATCACCTCTTTTGTATGTGGTAAGTCTTCTGTTGCAGGAGACTTCGCAGCTAAGCTCAAACAGAGCTCTGTGCAGCCTCTCCTAGGGAGAGTATAAGAGAAAATGTAAACAGAATTATAATATTTAGACAGACTTCCTGCATCAGTAAAACTAAGGAAGAAATTAAGATTTAGATAAAAAGGTCTAACATTAACTATATCGTTCTTGAGCACTCTGTGTACTTTGTACATCTTATATACCCTTTCCTTGACCTCTCTCACCTACTTCCTGATTCCCCAAGCTTCTGCCTCCCCCACCAAAAAAGACAATTTAAAAGCAAATTACTTCCTGCCAGAGAAATGACAACTGGTACATTCACAACACCCCCAACAAATAATATCACAACATTGTGTTAAAAGACATGCATAATAATCAGCTTCAAAAAAGTCTTAATAAAATAAAAGTATTTTTCTACTTTAAAACAAAGTGTCCAACCTTTAGGCTAGACATGTAAAATATTTACAGTTAATTGTTTTTGTAAGTAATATAGACTTTGATCTGCACCACCGCCAGTTTGACACTGATATAATTCAATTCAGGTGAAAAATGAAAAAACCTCACACACAAAATTCATATGTTGTATAGATTTTTTAAAATAACTTTCTATTAAATTTTTATCAACAAATTGTTTATTTTCTTTCAAAATGAATTTTCAAAAATGAACATTTTAAGATTTTAATTTTTTTTTAAAACCACCATGTGATTAAGAACAATTCATTCATTTTTGAAAGTGTCTTATTTCAAAACTAGAAAATGATAAGCAATGAAATGATGAAAAAACTTTAAAAATCAAGAAACTGTTTAATTATAATTTCTAAAATGAACAATATGCTAAATGAAAATTTGATAAAAATGATAATTTTGCCCAACACTGTTAAAACCAAATGTGACGTTCCCCTCTCGTGTTATCTGGACCGGTGATCTGGTAGGTCACTCCAATCCTTAACTCTGGGAGCCAACCTTACCCTGCTCTGCTGTGAGCACCCCCACTCCTGGGCTGTTCACGCACAGCCTCTGGCATGTAAGCTGCTCCCAGCTACTTGCAACTGAATGATGCTAGCCAGTATCTCTGGTCCCAGACACAACCCTAGGAACCTCCATCTTGCAGTGTCCAGTTATGCCCGCTGGACGCTGCAAGCTTATATGAGTTCGTCAATCAAAAGTTCATGAAAGTCAGTTGGAGGACTCCCACTAAATTTAAATGAGCTCTACATCAGCAACTAAAAAAAAGCAAACACTGAAAACAATCTTAAAAGTACTAAGAGAATTACAGATCTCAAGATTGAATGGAAAGGCTGGGAGCCAGAATCAAGAAAGCTCTGGTCTTGGATGTCATGCAGGATTCAGGTGGCATAATATGAAGTAGTTATCAAACATGCCCTTTGGTTGTACAACGGAATGACACACACATGCTTCACAAAGAATGACAGTGTTCTGCTCGGTATGCTCCAAAATTCCTTGCATGCCTATGTAGTCCTAATAAAAGCAGTCGCCAGTCTGCTTTTTTAAAAAGCTATCCATGAATCAAGAATACTTACTGTTATTAGGATTGCCAACTTTCTAATGGCACAAAACCAAACACCCCTGCCCTGCCCCTTCCCCAAGGCCCCACCCTTGCCCTGCCCCTTCTCTGAGGCCCTGCCCCTGCTCACTCCATTTCCCCTCCACCTGTGACTTTCTCTTCCCCACCCTCACTAACTTTCACTGGGCTGGGGCAGGGGGTTGGAGTGCAGGAGGGGGTGAGGGCTCCAGCTGGGGGTGCGGGTTCTGGAGTGGGGCCCTGGGGTGGGGCCAGGGATGAAAGGTTTGAGGTGCGGGGGAGTGTTTGGGCTGGGGAAGGAGGTTGGGGTGCAGGGGAGGGGTGTTGGTCTCCGGGCTGGGGGTGCTGGCTTCGGATAGTGCCAGAAATGAGGGGTTCAGGGTGTGGAAGAGCACTCTGTGCTGGGGCAGTGGGTTGGGGTGTGAGGGGTGTGGGCTCCAGCTAGCAGTGTGGGCTCTGGCGTGGGGCCAGGGATGAGGGGTTTAGCATGCAGGAGGAGGATCAGGGCTGGGGCAGGGGGTTGGGGTGTAGGGGGCACAGGGTGAGGGCTCTGGGAGAGAGTTTGGATGTGGGAGGGACTCAGGGCTGGGGCAGGGGGTTGGGGGTCCCAATAGCACTTACCACAGGCGCCACCCCTGCAACTCCCATCGGTCACAGTTCCTGGCCAATGGGAACTGCAGAGCCAGCACTCAGGGCGGAGTCAACGCACGGAGCCTTTCTGGCTGCCCATGTGCCAAATGGCCGCGAGGACCTGGCGGCCACTTTCAGGAGCTGCATGGAGCTAGGGCAGGCAGGGAGCCTGCCTTAGCCCCAGGCCCCCGCTGCGCCATCGACCGGACTTTTAACGGCCCCGTTGGCAGTGCCAACTGGAGCCACCAAGATTCCTTTTTGACCAGGCGTTCCGGTTGAAAACTGGATGCCTGGCAGCCCTAACTGTTATTGATTGTTTTCAGGGTACTGTAAGTATACATAGCATTTCCCAAAACCTGTAACCACGACAAAGGTCCAGATTTCTAAAGGTATTTAGGCGTTCCTGTGCTCAGTGTTGCAATGCCTGACTGATTTAGGAGCCAAAATCTCATTTTTAAGAATGGATTTAGGCACTTAGGAGCCTAAATCCATCAATTGTCAATGGAATTTTGGCTCCTAAATGCCAAAATCCCTTTTGAAAATGAAATTTAGGTTCCCAAATCAGTTAGGTGTTGCAACGCTGAACACAACAATACCTAAATACCTTTCAAAATCTGGGCCAACATTCCTGACCCACAAAGCTTGGCCACACAAATTCAGTACACAAGATGAAAATACACAGCAGTTCAAATGGCAGAGGCAGTGGGGAACCTGGGCCAGATTCTGGGTTGCACTTTTCAGGCGGCACACTACAAAGAGCACAGCCCAGGGAAGAAGGGACCAAAGCTGGCTTTCTGCTGCCTTTGTGCAGCCCCCGCTAAGTTAGAGCAGCAGCTCCGTGTTGCCCCTATGCAGGAGGAATGCTGGGTGCTTTGTTCACTTTACAGCCCTGGTCACTGCTGGAGTGGTATCAAGGGGGCATGGCTGGGGCCAGAACCTTGCCCACTGTTGGTGATTAGTTCACCGCAGGAAATAAATGGCGTTTAAAGGATTGTACTGTTCAACAGCTTTGTTGCTTAAGCAGTCTCTAACAGATGACTCTGCTGCAGACTGCAGGACAGACAGTAACTCCACTGAAGACAATGGAACAACGCCAGTGGGAAACTGGTCCAGGCCCTTGCTGTCTAAACGGCCAAACATTGTTCCAGAACACTCGGAAGGCTGAGGCTTCACCTGCACTGAGTTTAAGCTCTAACCCACCTTCCTGTTTCCGATCTTGGCCAGAGACCATAACTTGCTGCTCTAACCAGTTAGGCTGGCTGCAGCAGCCGTTTGTTGCCTCATCCCAGTACTCTCCCTTCCCTTCCCTAGATGGGGAGGAACAGGTGCCATAGTGCTGCCTAGGCTGCCTCTACACTACTCAAGGACTCCTCTATGTCAATGGGAATCCTCTGCCACCCATTTAAGCCAGCAAACCAGCCAGATCCCAGGAGTGAAAATTGAGCACCCCACCTTCTTAGAGTAACATTTTCAAAGACATGCCATTTTCAAAAGTGATTGAGGGACCCATTGACTTTCAGTGACACTCAGCCTCTTCAATGTGACTTAGGACTTAGGCTTGAAAATTAGAATCATAGAACCATAGGGTTAGAAGGGACCGCAAGGGTCATCTAGTCTAACCCTCTGCCAAGCTGCAGGATTTGTTGTGTCCAAAATTCCATCCTAGCTATCTGCAGTCTCACTGTAAAACTGTGGTTAGCCATTTAAGACACTACTACATAAGGCACTTTACCCTTCAGATTGGGGGGGGGGGGGCATTGCCAGATTTCTGCTGAACTGCACTATTTCAGCTTTGTTTCACTATGAGGCCCATTGGTCCTCACAAAAAGAAAATTCAGATGGTGCAAGAGAAACTAAAGAGCAGATGGCAGGCAATAGTCTGTAGAGGAAAATACAATAATTCATTCTATTCTAGAAGGAAAAATACTGGTATCGGATTTGGCAAATAGAATTGCTGTAAACTAGGACAATTAACTTCTGTGTGTGGACCAATTTTGGGGAAAGTGGAATAAAGACTTTTTTTAAAGATCATTAGTGGAATCCTACCATTCCCTAGCTGGCTGCTGCACCTGGAGAAACTTCCTGATATTAAAGATAATCACTTAGTCTCCTGGAGAATGAGAGCACTGAGAGTGAGGCTTGTATAACCTTAGCAAACTGAAATCAATCTCTCAAGTAATGGTTTTCCTAACTCTCCACTTTTGGTCCTCTCCAACTCAGAGCGTCTCTTTAAACCAACGTAAGAGGATATCATATATAAGTCCCGAAGGACAGGCATTTCATAAGTGTATTTGTAATTAAAAAATTGTCCAGATTTTACAAAAGCCTGTTGCATAGCCCTACCCCCCTTACACCACCCAAATGACTATAGGAATGATTACATCACACACTGGTTTTACAACTGATGTAACTACATTCATTTCACTGGGAGTTGTGTGTGCTCAGTGCTTCTGAAAACCAAGCCAACTTTCTTTAGATGCCTACATATGGAATTAGGTGTGCAATTTTAGACAACCCAGTTTCAAGATTTAGGACCATTCTGTTTTCAGTCTGAATGAACACGTTCTAAAATAATGGAAATAGACTATGTGTTGAATGATGTCCTTTGCACATAGCTAGGGGCCTGGATCTAAGCGCCTGCTAATGTACATTTTTTGATGTAGCCAAGTGTTGTAGGATTCAGTGGTCAAAAAAGTCCATTTTAATTTACTGTTGTTTGACTTCCCTTCATGAAGTCCCATGATGGCTCAACCCTGCCATAAATCCAACATGAACTATTCCCCCCCACACTCAAAAACTTCATTCAGATCAGCTTAGGGCTGCAGGTGTATATTGTTGAGTGCAAATTATCTCCCAAGAATGTTAGAGTTTAAAGAAATAAAAAAAACCTTAGTTAGTGTTAGTGTCACGGAGTCACAAGGATGACTGCTATGCCCCCATCTTTTAACAGTCTCTTGGAGGAATCCCTTTGATGTGCCAGTCCCTGCAAAATGTCTCACGCTTCCTTTGCGCTAAGCCACATAGCCTCACCACCTACTGAGACTGAACTTCTGGGGCTTCAGCACTCCTGCTGCATGTCGTGAGCTCTGCTCAGCAGCTCAGACAGACTCCTGATAGAGACTTGTACACTCTTCAGGGACTAATGCACCACGGCCAGTATTTGCTGTGACATCCCAAATAGCACTTTCAGAACAGCGTATGATTTATTTGTCAAGTGGAACACAGCACTGGAAATCCTTGGGCTCGCAAGGAGCAATGCAGGTTAAAGCACAGCCCATTCTGGTCAGCCCAGTGAAATTCATCAGCCAAGCTGCAGTGAACACCATTGTCAGGCCCTGTGTCTCTCCCTCTGACTTCCTTCCTTAGTCCATTCCCAAGTGGGAGCCCCCAGCTTCTTCCTGAAGCCAGCTCTTATCGCCCCACCTCACACTTCTCAGTCCTTTGTTGCTGAGCTGGGGTCTCTATTCTGCTTCCCTGCTGAGAGGCAGGGAAACCCTCCTCCCTCTGGGTCATTGGTTGCTAGGGGTCAGTGTCATGGTGACTGGGTTTTCTATTCCCTTCTCAGATTTTCCACTGCTATGGATCGGCCTCAGCCAGTTCTTTTTAATGACCAATTCAGTCTGCTTAGACAGCCAGTTGACATACACACTTCTGTGTATCTCAGCCTGCCCTGAGAGCAAACTTAATCCTTTTTCCCCCAGTGGGTAGCAATGAGAAGTATGGGGGAAATCGAGGGGCACATCGGATTCACAAAAATAATTACAAAAAATTCCCACTTTGTCACATCTAGAAACGCCCAAAATGCAGAATCAGATTGCACTTCTCAAATTCTGCCTACGGCTGTCAAGCATCCAGTTTTCTACTGGAATGCCCGGTTGAAAAGGGACCCTGGTGGCTCCGGTCAGCACCACTGACCGGGCCGATAAGAGTCCGGTCGGCAGCGCAGCAGAGCTAAGGCAGGCTCCCTGCCTGCCCTGGCTCTGCACAGCTCCTGGAAGCAGCCGGCATATCTGACCCCTGCATGTCCGGTTTTGTGCAATTAGAAAGTTGGCAACGCTAATTAAACTTTTGTGCACTCAAAAAATAAATAAATACTATGGTATATTCTGTCACAGCTCAGGGAAAATGCTTACGGTGGCTGAGGGAAGACCACACTCCCCGCTGCTAGCAAATGCATGTGTGAACCCAGAATTGCCTGATTTTGAGAGACCACCACCACTGTGGAAAGGAAGTGGGAGTAGATGTTAGTTGGTACCCTCAGTGGCAATCTCTCCTCCTACTGCAGTCTCTCCAACCTTTCCCAAACCAGCAGGCCAGGGCCTGGGAGAGAGAGAAACTCCAGTTCCCTCAGAGTGGCCCTCACAACCTCCTAGTCTATTTTTTTTCTGGGGGAGCCTGGTGATGTCTAGAAGCAAGGATGTGAGGGCAATGCCCCAGGCCTTCAAAGAGCAGCATATTGCTTAACCCTGATACCAGCAGGAGGGGTCGGGGTGCTGGAACAATTTATATAGTGGGGGTGCTGAAAGCCATTGAACACAACTGTAAACCCTGTGTATGATGGAAACTACTTCAAGCCAGCGGGTGCTGCCGCACCCCCAGGACCGCTAGTTCCAGTCCCCTGGGAGGGGCAGTGTTAAAGAGTCTATTGTGGGTGAGGAGTCTAGCAGTGAGGGCAAAACAGCATGCAGCTTCCAGCTCTCGTGAGGGCCTTTCACCTAAATCATGCCGGCAATGCCCCATAACCAGGCAGCCACCGTGCAGGTCCTACCCACCATTTTATTAGCAAGTGACTCTAGGGTCTGCTCTGCCCTTAAATTGTGGATTTTACCAAGGGACTTTCTCTTAGCTCAGAGCATTGGGGCTGGTGGAACTCTCTATGCTCTACTCAGCCCCTCTCATCAACAGAACAGCAGCTCCAGCCCCCACCTTCAATCTGGAAAGGAAACAGCAGCTGGAAATGCAAAACTCATTCTCAAACTTAAATATTATTTTCATACAAAACAATAGGGGGAAATTGGCAGGATCCACACTCTAACTGCTACTCTTTGCTCTTCCAAGCATGAAGATGGTGTTTTTATAGGCTTTTGCATGGCACTCATCACAGTAGTAGCTGAGTGCATTCTGCTTTTCGGTACTGTTTCGGCTTTGCTTTCCATCCCTAATCTCAACTCTGGCACTATGAGCTCCCTCTCCTGCATCTGATCAGACTAAAAATAAACCATAAAACCCCCAGACAACTCAAATTGGAAATAAAATAAATTATTTTATCTCTTTGGGCCAGCTGTTCCCCTCCACCTGTGCATGCAAACGACAGGAGAAGCATGATTCACAGAACCACGGTGAAAAACTTTGTGGGAAAATTGCCATGGAACTTTATACTGGTCTGTACAGCGTTAGCTCCCCCATGGTGGCCTGTGGAGGGGGTTGTTATGCACAACCAGTCATGGTAGGGAAGACAATGGCATCATTGCATAAGATCCAGCCATGCCACCAGGGAAGGTTATGATGGCAGATCATTCAGAGAGATATTTGCTCCATGATTGGGGTCCAGGATGCATGAGTTTGAGGATTGTGGATTCCATACATGATCAGCTTCCCCCCAATCTCATTCGGCCAGGTCATATAACCCTCCTAATTCAGGGGGCAGGTAACTGGAATAACCACAAAAAGACAGACACTGGTCTGTTGGAGTAATTTCCCCCTTCTGCAGTTATTTATGTCAAAGGGAATGATCAGGAGCATTATAAATAATATTGATTGGACCATAAAGAAATCAGCAGGAAATCTGCTCAGATCCTGGATGCTATTCCCCTGAACTCAGAAAATAACTGCTTGTCTCCCAAGCAGTAGCTTGCAATGGGTAAACAGAGTTAAATGAAGTCTGTGGAACTGGATTCTGATTGCAAGAGCACAAGAGTTGTGAATTGTTATCTAAAGTCTGGCTTCATTTCATGCACGCAGCTTCACTAGTGGGCAGTATAACCCTTAAATATGTCATTGTTAAACATCTGCTGCTGCTTGTGGGAAGTCTTGAAAAAATATTCTACCTAGAAGCAATTTTGCTCCCATATCATATTAGCTGTATTTCCCTTCTGTGCTGTTCACAGGGATGTTGACATATAAATGGCTGTTTGTTCTGTTGAACTCATCTTCTCTTGCTACTTTTCCCCCCATCTGAACTCACTAGGTGAATAACTTGCACTAATCAATGTATTTGACTAATTTACTCATTTTTCCTTTTCACAAATTATCTATGAATGGACTTCAGTTTTTTAACTTTATTCATTATCAGCATTCTTTGCCAAACTGTTTATGATGATAGTTCAGCCTACATATTGCTTCCAATCTGTTTGTTATTATTTAATTTTGCTTTTGTTCTTGTAATTTGTGGCAATGGCACCTGGAGTTCTGAATAGGCAGCCCTTTGTATCATTGCATAAGTCTAAAGAAATTATTATTTATTTGCACGGCAGTAGTGCCTAGGAGTCCTAGATGGACCAGGACCCCATTGTGCGAGGTGCTGTGCCAGCATAGAGCAAGAAGACAGTCCCTTCACCAAGGAGTTTACCATCTAAGTATACAACAAGAGACAGCAGATGGATACAGAGAGACCGGGAAGCACAAGGAAACAATGAGGCAATATTGGTCACGTGCTGCCTAAGGCACATTGCACATACACTAAGAAGAAGAAACACACCAGCAGCCTAACCACTGTCAAGTTCTTTTTTAGGTATCATGACAAAGGAGAGGTTTAAGAATGGAAGTGGAAGAGAACAGTTAGCTTATATAAATATATAAATAAATAAAATAAATATTGCTGTGAGTATTTGCTGTTCAAATTCATTACTCATCTCATGTGATTGGTCACCTAAATACGTGGTATTGGTTTGTGCATCCAAGACCTTTTCGAATGGCCATAGGGACCCTTCTCACATCAATGCACAAGGAGGGGACAAAAAGACAAATATTTGTGATACTCTTTTTTTAACAATTTTTAGAACAATATTTGCAGAAAGTGAAAAAGGATACAAATACAATCAAAGCAAATGTGCGGGGATTTTTGCTCACAGGAAGTTTTTACAAACAATTTTGCAGTATTTGCTCACCAATCATTCTCATAGCAAGCTTGATGTCACAGAAGGCTATGGCTGTACCTCCTGTTTAAAAAGCAAAGTGCCTGTTTTCCTACAAAATATCCTCAGCAACAAAGACAGTATAAGGAAAGGTTCAGAACACATAGATCAATGTTTTCCATAATTTTCTAATAAGCAGCAATTCAATATATAAAATCAAACTTCAGTAGAATGAGACCAGAGCATATAATATGTGGTGGTTGGGATTATATAATGGAGAAGCTCTCATTGATTTTTTTATGAAGTATTGGATCCTGGAGATTTTAAAATTAGGCACTGAGGTTAACCCAGTTTGGGTGGAAAAGGCTTATAGAATCCCGGGAAAGAACACAGCCCAGGGAAAAATCTCTGGAGATACAGTTATTTTTAACCTTTCAGACCTGCACGACAAAGAGTGAATTCTGAAAACTGAGAGTAGAAAAGAGAGATTTAGTTTAGGAATGTTAGTATCCTTTCCCCTCAGAACTGCCCTGGCACAGAACTTGTAAGGCAAACTTTACTTCAGATTAAGCAGGAATTTTTGGACTATGAAATCGAAGATGCCATTTTATTCCCAGCAAAACAGTGTAAGAGACCAAAGTAAAATGTATGTCCTGGACCATGGCTCAGCTGACAAATAGCTGGACCAGATCAAGAATACAAAGATAGAAGGTAAAAACAATGATCTAAGATCAAGAAATTTGAGATGAAAAAGTCTTCAGTTGAGATTGTAATTGAATTTGCCTTCAACCAATTGCATGTTTCAGCTCTTTTTAATATATGTAAAAGGACCATTGGCTAGAGAGATTTCATGATACCTGTTGGAGAGCATTTCAGATACATTGGTGGAGCAATACTAAACAGACTTCCCAATATTAATGGGGAGATAAGATCAGGCACCAATGTAAGCCCCCTATCATATTGCCACATATATTTTCAGTTGCTGTGTGAAATGCCAGGAGAGTTGAGTACAAATTGTTTTGAATGTCTATATATGGTACCTGACTCTTATGGGGTGTGATCCTCACTATCGCTTTGGCCCCTTCATGCCAGGTTAAAGGGTTGGAGTCGTTAAAAAGGCTCCAAAAGACCTTGATCTGGCCCAGGGTGGGGGTTTTCCCAGCACAGCACTGTAGAAGACAGACATAAGGTTGCCTTCTGAGGGCCTCCTCAAGCACCCTGGCATAGGTAGAACTGAGGCAAGGGAGGTGTGTCTCCCCTTAGGTTGTGAATGTTGTGCTGCACCATCACAGAATCTCATCCACAGATTTTAAGTCTGCCTTCCCTTTGGTGGGTGCAGTAACTTTGCAGTACAGGGCTTTGTATTACTTCCACTGGCATGACCAATTGCAACTAGGGGTGTGTCTACACTACCCGCCAGATGGGTGGGTAGCGATCAATCCAGCAGGGATCGATTTATCACATCTAGTCTAGACACGATAAATCAACCCCCAAGCCCTCTCCCGTGGACTCCTGTACTCCAGCGCCGCGAGAGGTGCAAGCAGAGTCGACGGGGGAGCGGCAGCAGTCGACTCACCACAGTGAAGACACCACGGTAAGTCGATCTAAGTATGTCGACTTCAGCTATGTTATTCACATCACTGAAGTTGCGTAACTTAGATCGATCCTCCCCTCCCGCCCCCAGTGTAGACCAGGGCTAGGAAAAGTATACCTGGGTAATGAGTTCTTTCCTTGTGTGTTCCTCTTCGGGTCTCTCTTGCACCGTGCCCCCTTAGGAAGTGGGCAGATTGTAACATTAGTACACAGCATAAGAGTGGCTGTGCTGCATAGAAAAAGAGCCTGTATCACAAAGCTTTCCATAATAATCTCTGTGGTAAAACAGGGGGTGTATTTGTGAGAAGAATCTCTGCTATTATTTATTCGTATTATGATCATTCCTAGAGGCTCTGCCCCTTTGGGCTGGACACTGTGTGAACACATATTAAGAAATAGTCCTCACTCCAAAGAGCTTATAACCTACAGAGACGAGGCAGAGCGGGTGTGAGGGGAAACAATCACAGCAGGTCTGGGACAGAGGTACCAAACAAACAAGTCTCCTGTGTCCCAGTCCAGTGTCCTGTCCACTGGACTATGCTGCCTTTCAGATAATATACCCAGTGTGTCAGCTTTAAAAATCAATAAAGAATTAACATTAACCCATGAAATCCCCATCTGTAACCGCTGAAGAAGCATATAGGGCCTAAGTAAGCCACCATGCATTATCTATATAACTCATTCTCTCTTCGTCTATCCCCACCTCTTCCATTTGTCCTCCCCTTGTTGTGTTTTGTTTATACTTAGATTGTAATCTCTTGAAGGCAGGAACCATGGCTTCTCTGTGTTCTGTGCAGTACCTAGCACAAATTGGGGTGCTTCGAAAGCAATGCATAATGTTGCAACGTTAGGGCTGTCAAGGGATTTAAAAAATGAATCGCGATTAATCGCACTGTTAAACAATAATAGAATACCATTTAGTTAAATATTTTTGGATGTTTTCTACATTTTCAAATATACTGATTTCAATTATAACACAGAATACAAAGTGTACAGTGCTCACTTTATATTTATTTTTTATTACAAATATTTACACTGTAAAAAACAAAAGAAATAGTATATTTCAATTCACCTAATATAAGTACAGTACTATAGTGCAATCTCTTTATCATGAAAGTTGAACTTTCAAATGTAGAATTATGTACAAAAAAATAACTGTATTCAAAAATAAAACAATGTAAAACTTTAGAACCTACAAGCCCACTCGGTCCTACTTCAGCCAGTCGATCAGACAAACAGGTTTGGTTACATTTGCAGGAGATAATGCTGCCCATTTCTTGTTTACAACGTCATCTGAAAGTGAGAACAGGCGTTCGCATGGAACTCTTGTAACCGGCGTTGCAAGCATAGGCGCCAACTTTTCCCAGCACCGGTGGGTGCTCGCTCCCCCCGCCCCCACCCCGACTCCACCATTTCCCTGCCCCGCCCCCATTCCAACCCCTTCCCCAAAGTCCCCACCCCAACTCTGCCCCCTCCCTGCCCCTATTGGACTCCTTCCCCAAATCCCCATCCCGGCTCCGCCTCCTCCCCAGAGCGCCGCATTCCCCTTCTTCCCCCCTCTCTCCCAGCTGCATGAAACAGCTGTTTTGCGGCACAAGTGCTGGGAGCTAAGGGGGAAAAGCGGGCACGCAGCACGCTCAGGGGAGGAGGTGGAGGCAGAGTGGAGGCAGAGGTGAGCTGGGGGAGGGGGAGGGGGGAGAGCTGCCAGTGGGTGCAGAGCACCCACCAATTTTTCCCCCTGGGTGCTCCAGCCCCAGAGCACCCATGGAGTCGGTGCCTATGGTTGCAAGATATTTACGTGCCAGATTGGCTAAAGATTCATATGTCCCTTCATGCTTCAACTACCATTCCAGAGGGCATGCTTCCATGCTGATGATGGGTTCTGCTCGATAATGATCCAAAGCAGAGCGGAACAACGCATGTTCATTTTCATTATCTGAGTCAGATGCCACCAGCAGAAGGTTGGTTTTGTTTTTTGGTGGTTCGGGTTCTGTAGTTACTACATTGGAGTATTGCTGTTTTAAGACTTCTGAAAGCATGCTCCACGCTTCGTCCCTCTCAGATTTTGGAAGGCACTTCAGATTCTTAAATCTTGGGTCGAGTGCTGAAGCTATTTTTAGAAATCTCACATTGGTACCTTCTTTGCGTTTTGCCAATCTGCAGTGACAGTGTTCGTAAATCAAACAACATGTGCTGGATCATCATCTGAGACTGCTATAACATGAAATATATGGCAGAGTGCAGGTAAAACAGAGCAGGGGACATACAATTCTCCTCCAAGGAGTTCAGTCACAAATGTAATTAATGCACTATTTTTTTTAACAAACATCATCAGCTTGGAAGCATGTCCTCCGGAATGGTGGCTGAAGCATGAGGGGCATACGAATGTTTAGCATATCTGGCATGTAAATACCTTGCAATGCCAGCTACACAAGTGCCATGCAAATACCTGTTCTCACTTTCAGGTGACATTGTAAATAAGAAGCAGGCAGCATTATCTCCCGTAAATATAAATAAATTAGTTTGTCTTAGCGATTGGCTGAAGTAGGACAGAGTGGACTTGTAGGCTCCAAAGTTTTACATTGTTTTATTTTTGAATGCAGTTATATAACAACAAAAAATCTACATTTGAAAGTTACACTTTCACAATAGAGATTGCACTACAGTACTTGTATGGAGTGAATTGAAAAAATACTATTTCTTTGGTTTATCATTTTTACAGTGCAAATATTTGTAATAAAAACTAATATAAAGTGCGTACTGTACACTTTGTATTCCGTGTTGTAATAGGAATCAATATATTTGAAAATTTTGAAAAACATCCAAAAATATTTAATAAATTTCAGTTGGTATTAAGAGTGCAATTAATCGTAATTAATTTTTTTAAATCGCAGTTAATTTTTTTGAGTTCATCAGATGAGTTAACTGTGATTAATCGACAGCCCTACTCAACATATATAATATTCCCAAGAGAGTCCTTCAGGCAACATAATTTGGCTTTGCAGAGGTTGATCTCAAACAATATTTGGGCCTGCTATTACATTTTCTTCTCTCAAAGAACAACTTAGTCCTTATCTGATGGCATCACTTGACAACCATTATCTAATTAATCCTCACAAAACCTCTACAAAGTTGCTAAAGGCCTGATCTACAGCCCATGGAAGTCAATGGGTGCAGGCCCCAGGTATGAAACATTGACCCCATTTTATAGATGGGAAACTGATGCAAAGAGGTTAAGGGACTTGTCCAAGAGCACACATGAAGCCAGTGTCAGAGCTGGGATTAACATTCTGATTCCCCCACCCTGTGCCCTGGCAAATAGACCATGGCTCTCTCCATATTAAATTGAACAAGAATCATCCTGGTTTGATGTCTTAGAAATTAAAATACAGATATCATGAAAATTATAATACCTACCTCTTGTATAGCACTTTTCCTCCATTGATCTCAAAGTGCAACATTCATGAAACAGAGAAAATTGCAATCCTTTTAATACACAATCCTACTGATACCCAGCCTCATTCCATTAAAGATATTTAGAAGAATATCATGATACACAGCACATGACCACAAAAATGAGCTTGGGCAGATTTCATTTGGAGGCATGAAAAGGAGTCAAGTTTCATTGATCTACAACCTCACATTCAATTCTTGCAAAAAGAACAAGGCATTTATAATCTATTAAAAATCCAGGCCAGTTTTAGTCTTTTTGTTGGGTAAGTCAGTCTCTCAGAATAACCTGAGAGTTGCGAATAAAGAAAAACTTTGCTGTATTTATTTAGAGATTCTAACCCCTTGGAGCCAGAGTATACACTAATGCATTTTACATTAGTGGGCTGCATCAGAAAATCTTGATTTTTAGTGCCGGGGGGGTAATTAATATCAGATCATGTTTGCACAATGGTTGTGTTTATGTGGGAACGAGGACTAAGCGCTAACTTGTAGGGTTTGATGTATTCAACTTTAATGTGGAGCTGGAGCTGGCTGAAGACTGAAATACTGAAAATAATGGACAGGAAGTAGGATTTCTATGGCTAGAGAATGCATTGCTGCTGAAGGGGGAGTCAGCCTTGGGGCGCTGCTCTTTCCCTAGGAATTTTGTATTCAAAGAGGAATGGTAGGTAGAAGCTAGAAAATGGTTCATGTGACCTTAGGAGTCCCATGAAGCAGCAACATTTGTATACTATGATTCTTTCCTAGAATGTCACCTCATAGTATGCTGTTTTCCAAGTCTGCGTGCTTATTGTTCAGCCAACGTCAATATATGCTCAGAAAATATTTCTGTTCTCACATGTAACTGGAAAAGTGGTTGCTTGGGTGTGAACAATGTGCGTTGCCATACTGCATAGGCATGGGGAAAACCCAACCTTCTGTGTGATCTGATTCAGACACTGAGGAAAGTACTATCAACAAGGCATTGCTCTGAACTGAAACATGCCTCCGTTTATGTCTCCTAAAGTTTATAACAATCTGAACTAGGAACCTCAGCTCAACTTCCTAACACCAAACATTAGGTTCAGAGCTGCTCAGTCAGTTTTTCAGAGCACCAGCTGTGCTTGGAATACAGAAGTGCTGGCTTCCTTTCCCCAAGTCTGCTTTTAGTGCCTCCATCCCTCAGAAATACACCCATCACAGCCTTCTTACCCAGCCCGGTCCCGGTGATGCCATCCTCCTCAGACCCCATCCCTAAACGAAACATCTGCTTCCATTCCCCGGAGCCCACAGCCTTGTCTCCCTTGTCTCTCTCCACATACTGCCTGTGTTCCCAGGAACACACCCTCACCCCCAAATCTCTCTCTCCTTCCCAGTTACACTTTTCAGGAATAACCCCATCCCCTCAAGTCCCTCCTTCATCTGCCACTATTCCCCAGCACTGCCCCCCAAATCAATTAAAGCCTTTTACTGAGCCCCCATAATCTCCCTAAACTTAATTGCTGCCACCCCCTACTTCTTTTTGTGGAGCTGCTGCTGCCCCTCTTCCTAGTGATCTCTGTCCCAGGAGCCCCAGCTCCTTCTCGACTAGCTGCTGTGCTGTTTGATTGCTCCCATCCCCCCCGCCCCCCGCCATGAAGACTAAATGGCTCCAAGCCCTGTTTGCTCTCTCACTACCTGCTCACCCCTTCTGAAAGAAGCAGGAGCTCAGAGGCTGCTTTGCTCTTTATTGGGGAACATGTGTTGAGTTTGTAATCACTGCACAAATATAAATTTTCTTGTTAACACAGATACCGTCTGGGGCCACAGCGTTGGATAGCTTCGATTTAGTGATACACATTGGAATGATATTGGGTTAAACAAACAAACAAACTAGATGGGTGTTCCTAAGTGTCCAATGAGTGTCAAGTTTTCCTTATAAAAAAGGAACTGAGAAGATAACAATAGTATTCAGTATTTATGAAGGGCCAGTTTAGTAAGTCTTGGGGCATCCGAAGCTACCTAGAGCATCCCCGAGGTGATGGGTGGGGGAGTGTCCACATATGGACAGCTCCAAAAAATGAAAAAGGAGCAATGAACCTAAAATTGTGCATGGGGCTGGTAATCCCACCTCATAAAACAAACTTACTACAGAAATGTATACCCGGAGTCATATCGTTATGCAGCAGGCTTGAACAAGAGACCAGCTTCAGGAAGAATATGATAGGCAACCCACTAAGAAAGCCCAGGTCCTGAGAAGTCCCTAGCTCAAAGCCAGATCAACAATAAAAATCGAATTTTGGAATTTGAGAACAATGTACGAAGCTACTAAAACTGCTCAAGTAATTACCATTTTGATGTCCTTGGAATCAGTGAATGTAGATGGGCAGGTTCAAATGAACTACACTTTAGAGAAACAAATAGGACCATCATCTACTCCAGGAATGTGGATGGCAGACATGAAGATGGTATAGTGTGGGAATTTGTCAAGCAAAGAATTATTAGAGTTCGCTTTCAGATTAGGGTCTTCAAATGAACAGTCATACCATACTATGCATGAACCATTGAAAAGACAGATAAGGAAAAAAAGATTATTTTTATGATTTATTAAAGAATGTGTTAACCAAGGTCTCCAAACACAATATCGTGACTATGAGTGATTTTAATGCAAAGGCTGGAAGTAAGAATGATGGGCTGGATAAAGTTATGGGCAAATGCATCAGGGGGTTGGAAATGAACCAAAATGGTGAACAATTAGTAGAATTTTGCAGTGTGAACAATCTAGTAATAGGTGAAACAATATTTTCTCATAAAGTGACATGGAACTCTCCAGATGGTAGAAGAAAGAACCAGATAGATCATTTCTGCGTTACAAGAATATTTCTCAGCTTGCTGGCAGATGTATGTTTGTACAGGAGAGCAGATGTGGCCAGTGACCAAAACCTTTGTATAGCCAAATTGAAGATTAAGTTAAAGAGGATGAAGAAAGCTAAAAAAATACCATGCATCAGTAGTGCACAGTTAAAACACCAAAACACAAAAAGTGCTTTTCAGCTTAAACTGAAGAACAGGTTTGGTGTTCTAATGGAGTTAACTGAAGAAGTCCAAGACATTAATATTCTATGGGGAAAATACCAGAAAGTGCTATCTAGAAAGGGCAAAGACAATTCTTATAACAAAGAAATCTAAAATGGAAGAATGGATTAGCGGTGCTACCTGGGAAGCAGTGGAATAGAGAAGATGTGTAAAGCAAAAACTCATGAATGCTAAGACATGTAGCAAGTAGAAAGAAGAATACGAGCTCAAGACAGAGAGGTAAAAAGAAGGGCTAGAGATAAAAGGACATATGTTGATAGAAAATGTCAAGAGGCTAAAGATGCCAGCCAAAGAGGTGACCTTATAACTTTGTATAAGACAATAAAACAGCTAACAGGAAACTCTGGCAGTATTGAAGGCCCTATTAAAGATGCAAATAGAAAGACTCTTAGTACAGAAGAAGAACAAAGGAAAAGATGGGTAGAACATTTTCAGGCTGTTTTAAATAGACCAAGCCCAACTAAACTACTAGAAATACATGATCAAGACCTATCACTAGAGCTTGAGCGTGATGTAGTAGATATTACAATGGAAGAAGTTAGAAAAGCCATCAGTAAACTCAAAAAAGGGAAAGCAGCTGGAGAGGATAACATTACTGGAGAGATGATTAAAGCAAGTGATGAAAGAGCCCTCCAGACTTTCCCTGTGTTTTTGGACAGTATATGGAATGAAAAAAAGAACCTAACCCAGTGGAAGAGAGGCCTTATAGTAAAATTGCCAAAGAAAGGTGACTTTGCCAACTGCAATAATTGGAGAGGAATCGGTGTCTGGGAAAATCATGTGCAACATCATCCTGGAACATATCAAGAAATTAATTATAGGGTGGCTTTTGAAGGGTTAAAAATAGAACATTTCAGCTAAATAGTGGCAGGAGCTTGGTACTGTCATGAGCAAGGAATTCACCTACATCCCCCAGCTTTATCCCCTCTCCTGCCCCCAGTTTCAATGGAAGAGGGTGGTAGGCAGGATGTTCTCTGTGAGGGAGTCTCCACACTGGAATTTACTCTGCCCCATGCCCACACCTGTACTCTTAGGTGAAATTTCAGGGATATTTGGTGGAGGGAGAGGACTGAAGGCAAGAAGTAGTCTGGCAAAGGGCCTGCCTGCCCTTTCAGGACAGGTGTGGCTCTGCAGCACCCTGCCTCCGTTTCCCCTTCTTTCAGGGCCCCTTAACAACTCCACACAGTCCAAAAGTATAAGACAAAATCCCTTTTTGGGGGTTCTCCTTTATGAAGTCTAAATAAAGTTGAAATAAAATCTTTTCCATCCAGATTAAAAATAATCCTTTAATGCCTCCCTGGCAGGTAGCCTCCCCTTGAGGTTACACAGCCCTCCTTTCTTGGGGCCTGTGTTTCTGGGCTTTCAGCAGCACCTTCAGCAGTTTCCTCAACTTCTTCCTTCAGGAACCCTTTCAGCAGCTCTCATGTAATATTTTTCCATACCTCCCTGGGCTAAGAGAGGTTCACAACTAGCAGTCTTTCCCCTCATGCTGTCTCCCCCTCTTTATATGGCCTAGGTGCCTTCCCTTAAGCTCAGTTGGGCAGCAGGTAATTAGTCACAGGTGCACTGGTCCCAGCTCCCTCATAAAGGAGCTAGTCACCCTATAACAGTCAGATATGAGATTGTTGTTATGCTGGGCAAGCATTATTGTGGATCACATGGTTAGCCCAGTTCATATGATACATATTGTGAATTTTATGTTTTATTGACTATCTTAAAATGAATAAAGGGGCCTTGATCCAGAGATCTGTGGCTAAATTATAAACTAAAATAAATAAATGAACTGTAAGTGAGAAACTAATTATGCCAACTTCTAACCACTGGGAACCAAGCAACCTTGACTACATCACATAGGATAGTTAATTTCACATGAGCAGGCTTCTCTGAAGAAAGTGAACAATGGGAACCATTTTGTTTTGTCACAAGATACAACAAGGAGAACATCGGCGATGCCTATACAGAAGTTCACTCTTTAAACCATGCCAGAAGGAAAATGATATCAAAATGAACTGTAGACTGATGCAAAAGATACCACTCTGAAAACAGCACAAGTGGGACAAAACACACACAAAAAGTAGAATTAAAACAAGCTCTACGTTAAGACAGTAAGAAGAAAATTGCATAAACTAGAATATGTTCTCCTTGAAAGGGATGCAAAATGAATGGTAAGGTACTATATGTAGGGTGGCCGTGTTTCCCTATGATGAATACGGGACACCTGTTAAAATTACTTGTATTCAAGTGAGTTCAACGTCAATCAATCAGAACTATACACTACAAACATTCAAATTAGCATCAAGTTGACTGAGCCCAAGTTTAAAAGAAATACTGCGTAGTTGGATTCTTTTTATTTACCATCTTATCTTTAAGGCTTTAGTGTTCACAGTGACACACACACACTCCTGTATACCTTTCTCACACAGAGGGCATGATCAGCCAACCAACCCGACCCTCCCTGACCGGCGCTCTCTGCCCTCCATGCCTGGCTGAGCCCCCAGGACGGACCTGCCTCTCCTGATACCTGGTGCCACATCTTCCTATAGCAACACAGGGGAGTGGGGGCAAGTAGGGTCACATTCCCCCCCACCGATTTCTGCCAGGGTTCACACCAGAATGTAGCCAGCAGTAGCCTTTCAGCACAGTGCAGGAGGGAAGGGATGGGAGCTGCTTCCAGTTGTAGGGGAGGAGGGTGGGCGGGAAGGGATGAGGTCCATGTCTTTACAGAGCTCATCTCTTCTTCTCTCCTACGTCTGTCCCCCCCGGTGACTGGAAGCAGCTTGTTACTTCCTGTCCGCAGAATGTGGAAAGGCAGCTAACATCTCCAGGCTGCTGCTGGCCACCAACATAGCCCAGCTGCCTCCTGTCCCATTCCCCCACCACCACCTCCCCCTGCAACTACAGCATGGGCAGGAAGGGGTTAAGCCCTATGGGTGCCTTGTACACCAGGGCCCAGGGAACCTCACTGCAGGGGCTTCAGCAAATCCAGCCAGAAAGGTGGTTCAATGGGTGAGGGTGCCTAGGGGACAAAGCAGCCCCACGCTCCCTGGGGGGCAGGACTTAGGGCAGGGGACTGGGCGCTGAAGAGAGTGCTAAGCCCCCACCCTGGGCAGGGCCGGCTCTACCATTTTTGCCACCCCAAGCAAAAAAAAAAAAAAGCCGCTCGGACTGCCACCCGAACTGCCGAAGCAAAGAAAAAAAGAAAAAAAAAGTTGCTCTTACTGTGCCGCCCCAAGAATAGACAGAATGCTGCCCTTTAGCATGTGCCGCCCCAGGCACGTGCTTCCTCCACTGGTACCTGGAGCCGGCCCTGGCCCTGGGGGCTGCTGTGGAGCCTGCAGGTTCAGCGCATGAACAGGCTGGAAATAGCTTCCCTCCCACCCCCACCCCCGCCACTCCAGAGCTTAGCTGAGGGGCAGAGAGGCTGCCCGGTGCCCACGCTGTGCGGGACTTTAGCACATGCAGGTCTCGGCTCCTCCTGGCCAGCACCCTGGAACAGAGAGTCTTGGGCTTTCCCGGGGCACCGGCTCAGCTAGAGGCAGTGGGGGAAGGAAGGAGCCTGCTGGCCAGGCTGTTGGCGAGCTGAGCTCTCCAACCAGGGGCTGGTTCTTCAAACAGCAGGGATATGGAGGAGCAGCGGGACTGGGGAGACGAAGGGGCAAACCAGGGAGAGGACAGTGAGAGGGGAGCACGTAAAAGGCTGATGGGTGGGCAACAGAGGCGACACGCAACTGGCTGCTGCCTGGAGCCTGCCTGCACTCACCGGCCACCGCAGCTCACGCACCAGCAGAGGGAGCGCCAGCCCCATGCACTGCATCTTCGCCCCACCACCAGCCTTGCACACCCACCCCCATGGTCGGCCACTAGACCCCCCTCCCCACTCACCACTGTGAGGAGCACTGCTGGCGAGCAGGGATCTGGCCAGTAGCAGGACCTGCCAGTACTGATGGGAGGGAGATAGAAAATATGGGGAAATTTGCCCATTTTAAAGAAAAAGCCAGGACACCTGCAGGAGGGCTTAAGTATGGGACTGTCCCTTTAAAAACAAGATGTCTGGTCACCCTAACTATATGACATTGTGCAGAATTGGGGCTCTTGAGGCTATATGGAGCAACAATGGAATTTTTCAAGACTGTCAGACTCACCAGAACAGTCACTCTCCATGACAAAGTAATGATGGCGTTCACATCTGCCATTGTACATGTGCTCCAGTGAATATAAGGCAACGATTGACTTGTCAGTGCACAGATGTGATTGCTAAGACTGATTAAAGATTTCCAGTTACCTGTTGGGAATCCATTTGCAGGCCTGAAAACAGCCATCTACCAGCAGTCAAAACCACCCAGGATGTAGCAAAGGCTTCCAGCTTTGCCACATATTTTGCTCTGCCTTTACATTACTCGGTCCTGGGAGTACACGGATGTCTGAGGAGAGGACAAAAGTGCAAATTACTGCCAAGTTGGTTAGTAATTTGCTACACTTGGATGAACTATTCCTCTGGTACAGAGAAATTAAGAAAACCTTGTGAGAAGTATTTATAGCTGATATCCCTCATCATGAACATTAATTATTTTTTTATATGCTATCTCATGGCAAAAGACAAATATTTCATCCGAGCTGAGGAAATGGCCCTGGGAGCAAACAGATAAGGGCAGTTATCTAGGCTCTCCAATAAAAACTAGCTAGCTCTCAAAGGATCTACATCAATGAGGCGGGGAACAACAAAAAACCCAGACACACAGATCAGAGTTGGACACCTTGGAGATTGACATCTGATCCACATATCAATTTGACAAGAAGGAATCTCAAAAAGTAGGGCCGTAACCAGTGTTTAGAAAGATACTGTAAGAAGCGGTGGCCCTTGGTTGTACTGTACTTCATGAAAAGGATCAAAACAACAATCTGAAGACTGTGTGCTGAGAATCAGCAATCAAAAGAGCAACCTTTACAATTGCACATCTAATTTTTTCTCTGGACTTAAAATTAGCTGAAAACAACAAGGAGCTGGTGAATCCTAATGTACCCCAATTTCATAAAAATAAAAAGGACAGTTACCTGTTCCGTAACTGGCCTTCTTCGAGATGTGTTGCTCAGGTGTATTCCACAGTAGGTGTGCGTGCTCGCCACGTGCACCGGTGCCAGAAGTTTTTCCCTTAGCAGTATCTGTACGGGGGGAGCACCGCTGCGACCCCTCGAGTGGCGCCTCTATATCGCTCTATAAGGGGAGCTGCACATTCCCCCCACCCTCCGTTCCTTCTTGCCAGACAACTCCGACAGCGGGGAAGGAGGGCGGGATGCGGAATACACCTGAGTAACACATCTCGAAGAACGCCAGTCACGGAACAGGTAACTGTCCTTTCTTCTTCGAGTGATTGCTCCTGTGTATTCCACAGTAGGTGACTCCAAGCTATATCTGAGGGTTTCCGGGACATAGTACCGCCCTACCAAACCTGGCGTCATCCCGTGCTTGGGAGATGATTGCATAATGCGAAGAAAAGGGGTGGACAGAGGACCACGTGGCAGCTCTACATATGTCCTGGATAGGGATGTGAGCTACAGACTATTTGAGAGATACAATAAACAGTCTTCATAGATAATCTTGGTGCACTCCAATGTTAAACTTTACCATGTTAAACATTTACGCCTACTCTTTGTTTTCTCAATCTTAACTAGTTTTCAAACTATGATGGTACTTTTTCAGCCAACGAGGCCTGAGCTCTCATAGAATGCGCCCTAATGATAGGTGGTGGGGGAACCCCTGCCAGGTCATAACACGTGCGTATGCACGAGGTGATCCAGCGGGAAAAGCGCTGGGTGGAAATTGGTTGCCCCCTCATACGTTCGGCCAACGCAACGAACAGCTGTGAGGATTTCCGGAATGGCTTGGTTCGGTCCAGATAAAAAGCCAGTGCCCTATGCACATCTAGCGTGTGGAGGCGGCGTTCCTCGTTGGAGGAATGGGGCTTAGGACAGAGTACCGGTAGGAAAATGTACTGATCCATATAGAAGGCGGAGACCACTTTCCGGAGAAATGTGGGGTGTGGGCGAAGCTGGACCTTATCCTTGTGGAAGACCGTATAAGGGGGTTCTGAGGTCAAGGCCCTAAGCTCCAAGACACGTCGGGCTGAAGTGATAGCAACAAGGAATGCTACCTTCCATGACAGGTGAGACCAGGAACATGTGGCCAAGGGTTGAAAGGGAGGACCCATGAGGTGGAATAACACTAGGTTTAGATCCCATTGCGGAACGGGGGGCCTAGCATATGGGAATGAACAGTCCAGGCCCTTTAGAAAGCGGGAGGTCATACTGTGGGAAAAGACCGATTAGCCCTGTACCGGTGGGTGAAAGGCCGATATGGCCACCAAATGCACCCTGACGGAGGCGGGAGCTAGCCCTTGGGTCCTAAGGGACAGGAGGTAATCGAGAATGAGTTGGAGCGATGCAGACGATGGGGAGGTTCCCCACTCCCCCACCTACCTAGAGAATCTGGACTATTTAGCCAGGTACGTCTGCCGTCTGGACGGTTTTCTGCTTTCCAACAGAACTCGTTTGGCGTTCTCCAAACACCTCCCCTCCTCCTCATCTAACCACAGAGCATCCATGCTGTCAGGTGAAGCGCGGCCAGGTTGGGATGGAGGAGGCATCCCCCTTCCTGGGAGAGGAGATCCAGGCAAAGCGGCAGCCTCCGTGGAGGAGCCACTGAGAGTTGTAGGAGGGTCCCATACTAGTGTTGACGGGCCCAATCCGGGGCTATGATGACCCGCGTCCTGTCCACTTTTACTTTTTGCAGGACCTTGCCAATCGGGGGAAGGGTGGGAAGGCATAGAAAAAGTTGGCCCGCCCACTGCAGGAGGAAGGCGTCCGAAATCGCCCCCCTCCCCACCCCTTCCCTGGAGCAAAACTGGGGGCAGCGTCAGTTCTGTTCAGTTGCAAAGAGGTCGACCCGGGAAACTCCCCACTCTCGGAAGAGCTGTAGGGCGACCTCCCAGTGGAGTGACCACTCGTGCTGGTGGGAAAAAACCCCGCTGAGGTGATCAGCTCGCACATTGCGGACGCCGGGTAGCTGGAAGGCTCGCAGGGAGATATTGTGGGCTATACAGAACTCCCATTGGCTCAGGACTTCCAGGCATAGGGCCGAGGAGCATGTTCCCCCTTGCCTGTTGATGTAATACAGCGCAGCAGTATTGTCCGTGAGGACTCTGACCACCTTCCCGCGAAGGTGCATGCTGAAAGCTATGCACGCCAATTGTATTGCCCCGAGTTCCCTGACGTTTATGTGCAGGGACAATTCTGAGGCTGACCATCTGCCTTGGGTTTGAATGCTCCCATATGGGCTCCCCAGCGCAGGTCCGAGGCATCTGACACCAGGTCTAATGAGGGGGAGATTTCTCGGAAGGGGACCCCTTGCAGCATGTTGCGAGGGAGGAACCACCATTGTAGGGCAGCAACTACCTGTGGCGGTATCGTGATAACCTTGTCCAGCCCATCCCAGGCCTGAGAATACTGGGAAGCCGTGCTCCGGGTTCCCGAGGCTCACAGGGGGTGAGGTGAACTGCAACACGTAGCCCTTGGAGATGGTGTTGAGGACCCACTGGTCCAACTTTATATGAGACCACTCCACTCGGAAGGCAGACAAATGGTTGCAGAACACAAACTTTATTAACTGGGGGGGTTTCCCTGGCAACAGGCCCGTTGGCCCCTCGCAAAGAGTCAAAACCGCCTCTTTCCCTGCCCTTCGCCCTTCGAGGGGCCCGGCCGCGGGGCCGAGCGGGACTGCCGTTGGGACCGACGCCTCTGTTCCCTCAGTCTCTTAGGCAGGGGCTTGTATCTGCTCCTAGCAGGAGGAGCCGAAATTTGCGGCCTGGACTTGTCCTTTGCCAGAGGGACGTACAGGCCCAAGGTTTGCAGAGTGGTGCAGGAATCCTTCATCCCATGCAGGCGGACATCTGTTTGGTCTGTGAACAATGCTTTCCCGTCAAAGGGAAGGTCCTGCATCAGGGACTGGAACTCCGCAGACAGTCCGGACAGGAGAAGCCACGATGCCCTGCGCATGGATATGGCGGAGGCCATCAAGCGGGCTGCCGTGTCGGCCACGTCCGACACCGCCTGAAGGGCTGCTTTTGCCGCTGCCACTTCTTCCTCTACCAGAGCCCTGAACTCCTTTTTGTCCCGCTCCGGGAGGAGAGGTTCAAATTTTGGTAGGGATCCACATAAGTTGAAGTCATACCAACTCAGTAGGGCTTGATGGTTGGCCACCCTGAGCTGGAAAGTCGCTGAGGAATAAATTTTCCTGCCAAACGTCTCCTGGCATCCTTATCTTTGGGGGTGGGCGCGTGGGCTGACCGTGTCATTCCCGGTGGTTTACTGATTCCACCACCAGGGAGTTAGGTGCCAGGTGGGAATACAGATACTCGTGGTCCTTAGCCAGCATGAAATATTTCCTCTCTGCTTTCTTGGAGATGGGGGCCAAGGAAGCCAGGATTTGTCACAGGGTAGTTGAGATGTTGGCTACTCCCTGGTGGAGAGGCAGGGCCACACGGCCCGGTGCCAAGGACGAGAGTACGTTAAAGGGAGAGTCAGACGGCTCCTCCATCTCCTCAGCCTGGAGCTGGAGATTGGATGCCACCCGCTTAAGGAGTTCTTGGTGTGTCTTGAAGTCCCCCTGTGGGATGGGCAGCGGTGCCACTATGGCATCCTCTGGTGCCAACGAGGGGACTGGTAGGGAGCCGAGGGTGTCGGGCGGTACCGGTGGGTCGATTCCCAGGTCATAGTCCGGGCATGGTGCTGTCAGCTCGAGACCCATTGACTTTTCCCTCTGCCGAGGAGGTGAGGCCGAAGGAGCCCGGGATGCTCCGGCCACCAAGCGAGATCTCGCCTGGGCGGGCATCTGCGGCCACGGTGCCCATTGACACCACTGCCCTTGCCACAGTGCCCCGTGCCACTGACCGAAGTGGGGGCCGGGCGGCACAATTTGTTCCAGCTGAGCCGCACGACTTGGTGACGGGCGGCTGGGTGCCGATGCTGAGGTCACCGTCGACCGTACGGTACCATAGGAGCGGCAAGAGCGGCGGTGCCTGCGACGGTGCCTTCCGTAAAACCCAGACCTCGACGTTGAGGATCAATACCCGTCTGAGGTGCTGCTCCTGTACTTGCCCCAGTGGCCGGAGCTATGATGTGTCGGTGCTGGTAAACCGTGAGGGGAGTCCCAAGTGCGATGCCTTGCAGAGCGGGAACTCGAGGTGGAGCATCGACATCGATGGTGTTGGGATCGGCTACAATAGTTGCAACGCTTGTCACAGTGCATGTGTCCCTGGTCGCGAGGTGTGGAGGAGCCCTGAAACCCCGGTGTGGGCGGCGAGCCAGTCAGCCTGAGTGGAGTAGAGGGATGGCGCGAGCTGTGGGAGGACTACGTCGAGTGAGGCAGCGAGCGGTCCTCAGAGCAGGAACTGTGCCGCATTGGGGAGGTCTGTTGTGCTCCCAGTGGCGGCTTCCCTTGAGACCGGGGGCCCGTCCCCAGCGGCGCCCCGGGTACCGGGAGGGTCAAGATGTCACGCGCGGCCTGTGCAGCCTCCGGCGTCGACAGCATCCTCACCGCAGGGGAGGCACGCGCGGATGGGACCGGGCTGCTCCGCTCAACGCGAGTCGGAGGCCTGAGTCCCGAGGGGTGCTGTCCAGCTCGGGCCTGGCCTCACCCCTTTCCTTCTCTCAGCACCACTGAGTCTTCCCCTGCTTCTTGGAGGGGGAGCGGTGCTGGCTAGTGGATGGGACTCCACACCAAAGACACAGTGCCAGGTGCCAAATCCGTTTGGCGTGCCGGTGCTGGGGCCAGCGCTGAGCCCGAAGCTTAATGTCCCTCTCCTTCTTAGTCCGCAGCTTCAAAGATCTACAGATCCTGCAGCGCTCACTTACGTGAGTTTCGCCCAAGCAGCGGAGACACTGAGCGTGCGGGTCACTTCTTGGCATAGATCTGCGACAGGAGTCGCACGACTTGAAGCCTGGGGCACGAGGCATGCCCCGAGCCCAGTCAATTAACTTGAGAAGCTATTCAACTATTGGAATAACTGTACTACTAAGTCTAACTAGAGAAAGCTGCTGCAAAGCTGGACCACGAAGTTCCAACTACCTTCACTGGCGGCAAGAAGGAACTGAGGGTGGGGGGAGTGCGCATCTCCCCTTATAGCGCGATATAGAGGCGCCACTCCAGGGATTGCAGCGGTGCTCCCCACATACGGGTACTGCTAAGGGAAAAACCTCCGGCACCAGTGCACATGGTGAGCACGCACACCTACTGTGGAATACACATGAGCAATCACTCGAAGAAGAATGGGTACTTCCACTACTTAACCCGCCCCAACAAATTATCTTTTTCTATAAAATATTTCCAATGGATCTATTCAGAGATGCCAGCATTCTATTCCTGGCAACACCCTCCTGAAGTAGGAAATTAGAAGATATGCAGTGTAAAATTAACTTTTAGCTGAAGTAAAAATGATAAAAAAAGAAACTATTTTTTAAAAGGCTCCATAGTGTGATTCACCTACACTGATTTCTTTAAACAAAAAACGCCAAGTCAAGCAAACACAATGCACTGTTCTGAAGATTTCACAAACTGTAATAGCTTTGGTTAAACTAACAAAAAAGAGCGAGCTAATATGTTTCTATAATATTTATGAAGCTGCTGACATTCTTCACTTCTGATGAACAAGCGGTAAAGCAGTATCAGCAGCTTAGAAAAAAGTTATGGGTTGTTTTGTTTTTTATTTGCTGGGCACTGAAAAAAGAAAAGACATACTTGAAAATGATTAAATCCCAGGCATGTGTAAATCGCCCATTCTGTTAAAATAGTCTAATATTTTTCTTGTAAAAGGATATTTTTTCTCTTTTTTCAGGGAAGTTTATCTGCGGTCAAAAGAAAGCGGCACCAAACATGGATTAGCGCTTTTCCTCTCTTCCTGATTAAATTAAAAGTAGATGTTTTGTTTGCATTTAAATGGTCCCAATAAGGAGCTGGAAACTCTTCCCGGCTACACACCCCTCCCTTGTCATCCCCTTATAGGCTCAATTCCTGCAAGGTGCTGAGCACTTTGGCACTTTAAGCACATGAGTAGACCTGTTAAAGTTAATGGAACTACTCGCAGGCTTGCTGGTCTGGGGCCAGCACGCTGGGCACCTAGAAGACTGGAGTCCTATGTGGGCCATAGAGGAGAGGGGGAAGGAAGTAGCTCTGCAGTTCGTGCCTCTCTCTGTGAGAGACCTGGAAGCCTCTCTACGTGATCACTGCATTGTGAATTCTGAAGAGCGAAAGCTGAGACAGTGGCTGCTCTAGGTGGCATGTTACCCCTCCAGAGAGCCCAGTCCAACACTGACTAAAATCAATAGGGGTATTTTCACTGACTACAGAGAGCACTGGATCAAGCCCTAAACTAGCAAGTGTGCCGCCTCAGTGGCTTTGGCAAATAGCAACATGGCAAATAGCCTCAGTAATCTACTGTCCACCACCCAAAAAACAAAACAAAACCTCCCACCCCCAACGAGCTGCAGTTTCCAGGGCCCCCAGTGATCAGAGACTGAAATTAAGCAAAGTAAAGACAATCTGTACGTTATTAGCATGTTTCACCAAAACATGGAAAGGTAATCATATACTTGGAAAGGTAATCATATACTTAAATACTTAAATTTATCATACAAAACTAATTAATAAGTTTTTGTAAAGTTTGAATCAAATATAAAAACTTACATGTTTATACACATACCCACATCTACATTACAGATTTCGCTCTTGTAGATTTACATCAAATCCGTACTTTATCATAAAAGCCACAAAATGACGTAAGGATTTCATGTTCAGAAATGGATAAGAATTGCCATACTGGTTCAGACATGGCCAGTACCAGACATGTCAGAAGATGATGATGAAAAAATAAAAAGTAACCCAGACCCACAATGGACAATGAGGGAAGTTTCTTCTTAACTTTAGTGGGTTAGTTGTTGGTTTATTACAACAGAGCATGAGGCTGTATATCCTTCTAAATAAACCTTTTCATCTGATCTAATGTAACGGGATGTTCTCATCCATATAAAAATCTATTTTTTTTTTAAAACCTACTAAGCCTCTGGCCTCCGTGATATCTTGTGGATTGTGCAGTTATGCATTTCCTATTATCAGTTTTAAATGAGTTGCCTTTCAGTTCCATTGACTATTCTCCTTGTTCTTGCATTATCAGAAAAAAAGTAGTAGAAATGCTCAATTTACTTTCTCTTTTCTATTTATAATTTTATATACCTCTATCATATGCATCTCCGCTCTGAACTAAAAAGTCCCACTCTTTTCACTATTTCCTTATATTGAAGTTTTTCCCATACCTCTAATCACTTGTTGCTCACCTCTGGACCCCCTCCTATTTCTGCTATCCCTTTTTTGAGATGGGGTGATCAGAACTGACACAGCATTCCAGGTAAAGACAGAAAATTTAATATAATAGCAATCCCCTTCTTGACATTTTGTTTGCTTTTTGACCCTGACTGCATATTGAAAAGATTTTCATTGAACTGTGCACAAAGGGTGTATCTACACAGCAACTAGACACCGACAGCTGCCCAAACCAGCTGACTTGGGGTCACGGTTCACTGCTGTGTAGACTTCTGGGTGTGGGCTGGAGCCCAGGCTCTAGGACCCTGCAAGGTGGGAGAGTCCCAGAGCTCAGGCTCCAGCTTGAGCCCAAAAGTCTACACTGAAACTGCCACGCAGCCCAAGCCCCATGACCTCGAGTCAGCTGGCACAGGCCAGCCACGGGTTTTTCTTTGCTGTGTAGACATACCCAAAGGGGTCTAGGTCTTTCTCCTGAGCAGTTAACATTATGTATGAGTAGTATGTTATTCCTTCCAATGTGCATTACCTTGCTTTTGTCAACACTGAATTTCATCTGCCATCATTGCTGCCTATTTGTTAGCTTTGTTATGCCCCTATGAAGTTTCCCAAAGTATCTAATCTTGATTAACTTAAGTGTTGTCTATTTCAAATCTGGCCACCTTCTTGGTCATCCCCTTTTCCAGACTATTTGAGAGATACAATAAACAGTCCTCATAGATAATCTTGGTGCACTCCAATGTTAAACTTTACCATGTTAAACATTTACGCCTACTCTTTGTTTTCTCAATCTTAACTAGTTTTCAAACTATGATGGTACTTTTTATCTTATGACTAGTTTCCTTAGGGCCATCTTTGTTGAGGTTATTTTTTTGAAAATCCAAATAAATATCAACTAGTTATTTACCCACTATATTGCTGAAACATTCAAAGAATTCTAGTAGACTGAGGCACAATTTTCCTTTACAGAAAACACGCTTGCTTAGCATATCATATTCATCCAAGTGTTGTATAATTCTATTTTTAAATTACTACTTCAACCAATTTGCCTGGTACTATAGAGTAAGGTTCATTGGTCTGTATTTCACAAGATCAGGCCTCCAAGACTTCTGGCACAGTAGCTGATGTTAATGAGAGAGCATATAAAAAGCAGCTCACAGCCACCTTATTCTCAAATTCCTTCTGAGCTATTGAATAAATTCCATGTGGTCCTGGTGACTTGTTACTCTTTAATTCATCTAGTTTATTCACCCTGAAGATCACCTGAAAGTAATGGGTAATTCCTCAACATTCTCTATGGCGAAAACTGTAGAGAAGCTAAAGGATATTTTTTTGCATCAGTGTCCTTAACCCTCTTTACAGGAGCACCATCTATTTAAAAGTCACATCTACATCCGAAGAAGTGGGCTGTAGTCCACGAAAGCTTATGCTCTAATAAATTTGTTAGTCTCTAAGGTGCCACAAGTCCTCCTGTTCTTCTTTTTGCATGATTTTTAATGAACTTTTATTACAAGTAATATTCTGTTTTTGAGAGTCTCTCACACAGCAGCAAGGGAGAGAAAACCTTTTTTTTTTTTTTTTTTAAAA
Source organism: Chrysemys picta bellii (assembly GCF_011386835.1). NCBI lineage: Eukaryota > Metazoa > Chordata > Testudines > Emydidae > Chrysemys > Chrysemys picta. Next base: position 212,465,450 of record NC_088792.1, read on the forward strand.
AGAGGAAAATGGTTGTTAAAATCAATCACAGAAACTGCTTTTAACTCATTAATCGTCCTCTTTACTCTCAGGACATATTCTTTCACAGGCTTCCCACATCTGATAAACTAATTATGTTTATGTTTCACGTGGATGTTCAAATTCCTTATCAGCCCTCATATTTTCAACAATCCATTCTAAATCCAAGCTTAAGATCCTTTCTGTTGGCTTTACATGGGTTGGATTTCCATTTACTGAAGGATACCTGGCTCAAATAACCTCTTGTACCTTGCCATTTTGTCTCCTCCTCTCCTTCCCCACCCTCCCATACCTGGCATACCTGCTTCCTTTTTTGTTTAGGGGGATGTGAATAATGTATAGGTATAATTTAAATGGGAATACTAACTTTTACGGGGAACTACCTCCTCTCAAGTTGTTCTTCTAATGTGGTACCAGAGGAATAAAGTAATTTTTGTCACCACCAATTAAAAACTTTTACGAAACAGGACCGTTATAAAACAATTAAACTTGCAAATGCACTAGTCTCTAGGAGGGAAACCCTGGAGGAAATTCTGCTTATTAAAATTGCAATTTTAGTTTCCATTAAAAAGGAGAATAAGACAACAGAAGATGGGTTGGCAAGACAAATTATTTCTTAATGTCAGTTGAGCTTATTTCAAATGAGATAACGTATCTTTACCAGGTTGGGTTCAGCACATTTTTTGTCTCTTCAACTCATTTATCTAATTCAGTCATCTTGATTATAGCCTCATGAACCTTCATTTTCAGAGGAAGAATTTTGTAACAAACAGCCTACACAACATGCTGATTACTGAACAGTTAATTCTAATTAACTTGGCTATGGCAAGAGAATTTTGATAAAGTCCTAGAATGCAAATATATTTTGGTTATCCTGGACCAACGTCTATAAAATAAAAACTCTCAGCAAAGTCTCCAGATGAGACATCAGAGTGATAGAAATCTAATTTAAAGAAACAAATGAGAAAATTAAAATCACAAATAATTTATTCTTCCTTTAGAGTTGATGGAATACAGTTTTAAATAGCAATGAAGTACACAGTGGTGGAAAATTGGCACAGAACCTACAAGCATTTCATTCATAATAATGCTCCTCATGCGTTATCTGTTCAAACCTTGATGTGCATTTTCTACCGATCAACTTTAAGCTTAAAAAAAAAAGTTCTCCCTTTAAAAACAATGGACAAATTAAAACTTTTGTTTTCTGTGTTTGTTTTGCTCATTCAAATACGATGTATTACAATTGCTTTCTCCCTGTTAAAACATTATGGCCAACTGTGAAAAAAATATTATTTTACTCCTGGGCTAATTTTATTTTTAAGTTATGTCCTTCATAAAGGTTGCCAAGAAGTCCTGAACACATGTATTCTTGCACAACAGAATATCCCTTCACATATCTGAACTACAGTCGCAGGATGGTCTCAAAACCAATTTGTCTACTACGCTATTGATCAGCGTGCTGCTTCTATCTCACATGCAACACTATAAGCATCAATGCAGTTCACAACAAAATTTGGCATTTACCTCACCAGCAGGTTTATATGTGATAATCTAAAACATACCTTGGTCTCATATTAACCAGTAAGAAAAATGGATACACACAAAAAATGCCTCCTTTCTAAGGGTATTAATTCCCAGTTAAGAAAGTTTAGATAGAGATTTACAAATTCTTCTATGCTAGTTTGTTACATACAAATTATCCAACTAAAGGTTAAAATACACGTATACAATACAGTGTGACCTGTCTTCAGTATTAGTTTTTTAATTCTTTGCATATTCAAACCAGGTAAAATTAACATTGTCATATTCTTTGTTACTGCAATTAGAAAGGGATTACGGCTTGGTTTATGTTAAGCTGTGACAAAACACCTACAGTTTGAACAATTTTTCTGGGTACCAAACCATGTTGCAAAAAATTGTCAAACTACATTAGAAACCTTTACAAAAATGCTTCACTCAGAAAAATTGGAAAGCTTAAAAAATTAATTCTTTGCACAAGACTATATCATACTGTTCTTGATTACCTTCCTGTTTAGGTAACTGGGATTCAATTCTTTGTACAAGAGCCTATCGGTAATGTACAATATACTATGTCTTTATTCACCTTTATTATACACCATTTTGAGACCAAACACAATCAAGCATTTATCATGCCCCCAATCCATATTAACAGCAGATTTTTGATCCTGTCCAGTGAGTAGTGTACTGTCTTGCATATTCACCACATGAAAAACAATATACAAAATATTGCTGCTGTAAAAAGTGTACATTTCCCCCTTCCCCTTACAAAAGAATTTGTGGAAAAAATATTAAATTCCCATAACCTTCATAAACATACAAAGCTGTTCACGCCTTTCAGTCTGTAACAGTCTGTTTGATGCACAGTTCCGAACTCACTGAAAACTGGTTATGTCAATGCATTTTCTGTCCAATATTGCCATCTAGAGTATGGTTGTGAAATCAGAGTTTTTGAGAGGCTACAGCCTTTTATAACTAGCCCATAAAGACTGTATATTGTAAAACAGCCATTTATCCACAATATTTTTCCAAAAGCTAGATGGAATGGGAGATTCTCTTCACAGGGAGATGTCCACAGTGCTGAGGAGACAATATGGCTGCTAATAGATACTGGAATGTAAGTACTTTTTCACTGCTGATAGTTTCCATATTGCCCCTAAAAGATAAATTTAAAAATATGATTAGATAATGATTTTATTTATAAAGTAAAAGTTGAAACAAGGCAGTATCCAAAAAAGTCATGTCACTAAGAATCAAACACACTTGAAAACATTCATTTTATTGATACACATGGTATAGTGTTTCACCTCAGAAGTTCTCTAAATTCATCTGTAAATTACACTGCTGATTATGTGTTTATGGCCTGGAGTTTAATTCTGACTGAACAATTTTTCTTGAATTGGTATTGGTAATTAATAAAAGATTAAATAAGAGACATTAAAAATTTAAGACAGATTATGGTAAAACTGTCTAACAAAGAATACAACAGAACGGTTGAATACTAAATTGGAATTTGAGTAGCACTGCAAGAATTCAATTACATACAAAAGCACAGAAATTCAAAGTTAAGGTATCCACTCAGCCTGTAACTCATAACTATTGTCCACATATTTTCAGAGCACCATAGAATAGACTAACACATGTAGTTCAAAACTCTGTGTGTGATCCAAGGCATATCTAGGCAACCATAAAGATGTAGATGGCCAACTTGTCCTATAGGAATCATAGAATCATAGGACTGGAAGGGACCTCGAGAGGTCATCTGGTCCAGTCCCCTGCACTCATGGCAGGACTAAGTTTTATCTAGACCATCCTGGACAGGTATTTGTCTAACCTGCTCTTAAAAATCTCCAATGATGGAGATTCCATAACCTCCCTAGGCAATTTATTCCAGTGCTTAACCACCCTGAGAGTTAGAAAGTTTTTCCTAATGTCCAACCTAAACCTCCCTTGCTGCAGTTTAAGCCCATTGCTTCTTGTCCTACCCTCAGAGGTTAAGGCAGAGGTGGGCAAACTACGGCCAGCAGGACCGTCCTGCCCGGCCCCCGAGCTCCTGGCCTGGAGGCTAGCCCCCAGCCCCTCCCCTGCTGTCCCCCCTCCCCCGCAGCCTCAGCTCACTCGCTCCGCTGTGGGAGCAATGCTCTGGGCCGTGGGGCTGTGAGCTTCTGGGGCAGTGCAGCTGCAGAGCCCGGCCTGACCTGCTGCTCTGAGCTGCATGGTCGCAGCGGTGTGGCCCAGCTCCAGCCGGGCGGCATGGCTGTAGCGCCGCCAGCCACCAGTACTCCAGGCAGCGTCATAAAGGGGCAGGGGGGGTTGGATAGAGGGCAGGGGAGTTCGGGGGGGTGGTCAGGGGGCGGGGGTGTGGATAGGGGGCGGGGTGGTCGGGGGGATAACAGGGGCAGGGATACCGGGGGGGAGGGAGGAGAGTCAGGAAGGAGGGGGGTTGGATGGGGCGGCGGGGGTCCAGGGGTGGTCAGGGGACAGGGAGCGGGGCTGTGTGGATGGGGCAGGAGTCCCGGGGGGGGGGGGGGGGGGCAGATAGGAGGTGGGAGCTGGGCCACAACCCCCTCCCCTATCCGGCTCTCCATACAATTTACGAAACCCAATGTGGCCCTCAGGCCAAAAGGTTTGCCTGCCCCTGGGTTAAGGAGAACACTTTTTCTCCCTCCCCTTTGTAATAACCTTTTATTTACTTGAAAACTGTTATCATGTCCCCTCTCAAGGCAGGTCTACACCAGAAGCACTACATCGGCGCAGCTGCACTGATGCGGCAGTGTCTCTGTAGCGTGTCTGGTGAAGATACTCCATGCCAACAAGAGAGCGCTCTCCCATCGGCATAATTACTCCACCGGCACAAGAGTGGACGCTGTGTCAGCAGGAGAACGTCTCCCGCTGACACACTGCTAGAGTGGACAGCGCTTAGTTCGCTCAGAGGGGTGTTTTTTTCACACCCTGAACAATATAAATTACATCAACTTAAGTGGTAGTGTATACCTGCCCTCCGTCTTCTCTTCTCCAGACTAAATAAACCCATTTTTTTCAATCTTCCTTCACAGGTCATATTTTCTAGACCTTTAATCATTTTTGTTGCTCTTCTCTGGACTTTTTCCAATTTGTATACATCTTTCCTGCAATGTGGTGCCCAGAACTGGACACAATACTCCAGTTGAGGCATGGAATAGAGTGGAAGAATTACTTCTTGTGTCTTGCTTACAAAAGTCCTACTAATACATCCTTAATCCACAGATTTGATGCATATGATGCATAGAAATACTGGCCTCATTATTCTCCTCCAATTCCTCTGATGGAAGACATCTTTTGTGAACAGCAAAGGTTGGAGCAGAGACACCAGTAAATGCTTCTCATGATTATTCACAAGCTCTCTGCAGGTATACCATGGCGTTCAGGATTTGCAGAAAACGAGAGGGCATGTTTCTGCACAGCATTGTCACCCCTCAATCCCACCAATGTAATGCAGCATAAAACACTTCTGATAATGCCAGCATTATCTTAGATTGTTTCTCTCATCAGAAAAACACTGCTCACCCACAGGAGGTGGTTTTCAGGGCATCTACCAAAACGGAGCTCAAACAGCACAGTTCCTAAGGTAGTAGTGCTACTGTGGAGAACAGGGAAAGCCTTCCACAAATGGATTCCCCTTGGGACTTGGATTATTCAAGAAACTGGAGGACTAGAACCTTTGCAGAGGGAGGGAAGTTATCCCTGGCCCACACCAAAATGATCTGTAGGAAATTCAACAAATTAAAATTTCTTTTCCCCTCTATTCCCCCTCCCTCTCTCTAAGCATTTTTCTATGCCTACTTCTTGCATTTCGAACTATGGCCCTTCGTACACTAAATTATTTTTTAAGACTTGGGGCTAAAAAGTAGTTGCGCTTCTCAGGTTACCGAGTTTAACAAGGTTTTGTTGCCTTCCCCCCTTTTTAACATATTTGTGTACAGAGAGAAATCTGTTCTCCCTGAAGGTAGTCTAACCACTGTTACTCATGGGAAATACGTTTTTCTTATTCAAAGTCTAAATAGTTGCTTATGGACAAATTATTACGATTTTATTGTTAAAAAAACCGATCTGTGTAGTAATATATATTCAGTCATAACGTCCAGCTTCCGTATGCCCAGGAGAGTAAAGGCGTCTATTTTAATAAAGTTTACAATATAACATTCAGAGAGATATTAGGCAACATTTGCTGTTTTGTAGCTTTTAACACACAAAGGAGAAAATCCTCTGTTCTATGTCTAATCTTAATAACTAGGCATACGTACAAGGAACAGAGAGGAGGAAATCAATTCTCCCTTCTCCATGGCCATTAAGCAGCTGCTGAGCCACTCTGGTCCAACGGCTGGAATAGCCTCTACAGGCTCTTACTCAGTTTCCTGGGGATCCTCTGTCCCCCTTTTCCCCCCCGTACACTGCCATGCAGGGAACCAGTACAAACTGAGGCTTCCAGTCTGCATGGGTCCCTCCCAACATCTATCCCAACACCTATACAGCGCAATTACACTGCTTGGGCAGGCAAGGTGCCCTTTGTAGATGCCAAGGAGGGGGGCTGGATTTGCCCCTAAGGGAATGCTTTTTAAAAAAAAGCATTCAGCCACGTTCAATACAGAGCAATAGTAAAACGTGACCCTGCAAGATGCTTAGTACCCTCAACTTCCACTGAACTCTCTCTCATCGTTAGGCTAAAATGGTTCACATTAATTTTGATACAATGGTGAGCTGTTTATAACACACGAGCTTTCCGAAGTTTAGTATAGTCTGGCCAAATCAGAAAAGAGTGATATAGACTAATCAACTCTCCTAGCTGTACGTGAATAATTCCAATGGAAATAAAAGCTATGAGAGTTACATATATCCATCCAGGGGAGACAATTCCCCAAAATTAATTAATAAAACAGTAAAATGAACACACAAGAATTAGTACAGTTTACTAAACAAAGTTGTACCTGGTCATATCCATAAGGCCTCTGTTGTGGTGGCTGTGGTGGTCCAGGCTGTGTGGGCCTGTATGCTGCATACTGCTGGCCTTGCCCTTGTGGATAGTTAGGATACTGAGGTCCTGGACCACTCTGTGAAGGACCTGCAAATCATTAAAACAAATCAAAAAAGGGGAGGAGTGAAGAACAGAATTGTAAATGGGAGCGACGAACCGCAGCCACAGGGAGCTGAGGGGCTCTATGCCTGCAGACGCTGCAGGTAAACAAAACGACAATGTATTAGATATTCAATTCAATGATTCCATAGAGTTTAAAATCATCAAATTTTGGTGCAGACCTGTTTATAAGCCGACCCCCGCTCTTTGATGCGTCACTTTTTTACCAAAAATATTCGGCTTATGAACGAGTATATACGATACTTAATAAGCTTAAATTAGGTCACCACATACATCAGGCAAATACAGAGAGTTACATTCTTTGGTGCCCGCCACTGGATCCCCTGAAGACCAGATAGAGCCATAAAGTTCTACAACTGATGAAGAGGTGCTTGCTCTTATACAAACAGGCAGATCTGTTTCTGGAGCAAAATGTGACTTGTGTAGACAGTAACTTGATTCAGTGCTGACAAGTGACATTTTATCTAATCACGTTGGTCACTGAGCAGCCATCAGATGGTAACAAATTTGGTAATTCTGGATCTGTGAGAAGTTCAAAGTGATGATCTTGAGGATAAAATCTCCATATTCCATTACCATTCTCCTCAGGTATCAGATCCACCTGAACTATGCTGCTTCAGCTCTCTGTGCTTCTCCTAGAGTGGGACAGAGCCTTGAAGATTCATAATAATTACTGGGACGCTGATTGCAAATAATTGATTTTTTGCAAATTAATGAGTAAGCAGATAAATATTAAGTAATGCAGGATACTACATCCCAAAACGTACTTTGTTCATCTCACAAATGTAGTTCAGTTTTATTTTTGATAATTCTTTACTGTTTACTAGTAAATATTCATAAGAGATTTTTTTAAAAAAGAGTTAAATATATTAATTTAAGACTTCATTATCTGCTTAAGAAACTGTAATTGAAAAGTGAGCTAGTTTGGGTGTGCAAATCATGGTGTGTGTGGACAAGGAGTTCTATTGTATTTGTTTCACCTCTTTCTTCTAATGTTTTTATTCTAAACCCCAGATTTTCAAAATGAATGTATGGAAAAAATTAGTCAAATTTGTCAGATTTTATTTATTTATTTTTTTAATGCTCTGGATACACATACAAATATTTCAAAACTGTAACACTCCAGTCTCAACTTCAAAAAGAAACTCTCCCAAATCTAACTAGATCCTTTACAAAGCACTACCACTAACACAACTAGGTCAGATGTGAAACTAGTATTTTCACGCACAATCATGATTGTATATACAATCTCACATACAAGTTATGGAACTGGTTTTCACTGTCTCTTTTTGAGAGGATGTTTATTTTAAGATGAATGTGTAAGCCTTTTTACAGTATGACAGCAAGAACAATTTAAAATGTGTAGTATGCTCTGTTCTGATTCAAAATCTTCAGAAAAAAAAAACACATGCACTCTGTGCTCGTTATGGAGCACATCCTTGAATCCAAGGGGTTAACGTTCCTAACAATAATAATGTGGTTTCCCAATGCTACAATACATTAGCGTGGGGAAATTCTCAATACTAGCACAAAATTATCTCTTAAGACTACAACTGTGCAAGTATTTTTTGTTACAGTAGTGGTACAAATATCATCAGAGAAAGCAAGAACTTAATGATCCAAGCTCGACTCTAATAAATAAACGTTAGGTGAGAGTCTATGCTGAGTCTCTAAGAGGTGCAACACAGAACTAGAAACCCAGCAGTACAGGGAGTTAAGATGGCTTTATGGGGTTAAGATGGCTATCTTTGTGCTCTCCTGATCCTAGGCTCCTGTATGGACTGGAAAGGCCCCCAGTATAACTTAGCTCTGGGACCAGCCTAAGGGTACGTCTATATTTAACTCCGGGTCCGGCGGTAAGCAATCGATCTTCTGGGTTCGATTTATCGCGTCTTGTCTAGACGCGATAAATCGATCCCGGAAGTGCTCGCCATCGACGCCGGTACTCCGGCTCCGCGAGAGGAGTACGCGGAGTCGACGGGGGAGCCTGCCTGCCGCATCTGGACCCACGGTAAGTTCAAACTAAGGTACTTCGACTTCAGCGTAGCTGAAGTTGCGTATCTTAGTTCGAAGTGGGGGGTTAGTGTGGACCAGGCCTCTCGTATGGGCCGCAACACAGTCTAGAATCTCTGCAGTGATATGTGCTGCCCCAACATCCCCCTCCTGGCCCCAGCTCTATCCCGTCAGGAAGCTGTATTCTGCAGAGTCTGTGCTGGGGGACTCCTCCCGCAGCTGAATTCAGGGATTTTAGGGCCCCTTTATATTGGTCCAGCCATTTCACCCATCAGAAAGAGGCTGAAGCAAAGATGAGGATCTCACCCATAGTCTTTCTTGTGAGAACTAGCTTGTTGTCAGCTACTTACCATAACCCTGCTGTTGTCCTGGATAACCTTGCTGGCCTGTGTACTGCTGCTGCTGTGGAGGGTAACCCTGCTGCTGAGGAGGTCCTTGATATGCATCTTGCTGCTGACCATACTGCGAGTTTCCTGCAAAACGGTTGCAAGAAAAAAAAACAATTAAAAATGTTTACTACACTTCTGTTTTTCTCTAAGATGGACAGCCAACAACACATGAACAAAATGAAAATGCAATCTTGATTTCAAAAACTTAATAAAACAAAGAAAACTCAAACCAAACAGAAGGAACTCGGCCAAACAAACTGCAGTTAAAGCCAAGTTTGCAAGGTTGAACTGCAGCTTTTTCAGCATCTCTGCCAAACAAGCAGTACATTTACTGGAACATCACAGTCATAAGATCATGACTATGCTAAATAAAATAAAAAAAGACAAAATTAAAGACATCTACGAGAGCACAGACTAGCTACACAAGATCAGCAAGCTGTTTCCTAATGGCACTATATTTATATATATACATATAAATATATATATATATATATACACACACACACAAAAAAAATATATATATATACAAATGAACCAATGGATTTATGTTTAGATAAAAAATTTCCATTGGAAAAAAAAAGTTCTCTAACAGTGTTTTAGTCATTTTACTGTTGTTAGAAATGGCAAATTATGGTTATATATTTTAGATGTTTGCAAGAAATTATTTTGAATGCTTCAAGTTCCCTGCAATTTTCAAGACAGCCAGCAACTAGTATTCTACAAGAGCTTTGCATGGGCATAAATTGTTTTGTGCAAGAATTTTCGTTCCCATAGGAGGTGGGGGAGGAAAGGGAATGTATGTGCGTATGTGTGTGAAGGTATATAGATACCTCCTTCGTAGTAATGTTGTGAGGAATCCTCATAAGGCCTATCGTAGCCTTGTTCAGGATACGACGGTTGCTGATAACCGTAATCATTATGACCTACATCAATTCGACAAGAGACAGGAAGAAACGTTAATGGCCTCTGAGTGAAAACCCTAAAAATATTTCATCTTTCAGAAAAATCAAAAAAAAGTCAACTGGAAATACATAAAAAAGATTTTTCAATTTTATTAGCCAAAGATTTACCAATATGATTTCCTTTCATATTGAATTAACATGTGACAGGGAACAAAAGCTTAATGCACTAGTTTTAGCAACATCACAGCAAGGGATGGTCTTAACCTTCTGATAATCTTTGTTGGTGGGAAAAATTACTTTATCTTTTATTTTAAAAAAATGAAAGCATTTAGGCCTTTCACATGTAAATAACCTGAATTAAATTAGAATGAACAAAGGAAGCAATTATCATACTTTGTCTAACACCTGTTCGGCTGATCTCCAATTCAAAAGCATATGCTAAAAGCAGTGTGAAATATAACAAAGCTCAATGAAGTTATGAATCACATATTTTTATAGTAAATTTTGCTCTGAAGTGTCAAAAGAAAAACTTCTCAAGGTTGATTTTTTTCCCCCACGAACATCATTCCTAACAATCTTAAGAAGACATTTTCCCTGGAGAATCTCATACATCAGCACAATCATTAAAAAAGGAGCTTCAGTTTCAGAGGCTATGGGCCCCTCTGGCTTAGAAACCAAAACATGAGAAAAATAGCCTACCTGTTTGTTGTTTTAAGACCCAATATATTTCTTCTGCAGATTACTAAAATGTACTACATCATAGTGTCCTCTTGTGAAACTCAAGTCATGAGAACAAGCTTTCATTTTGTTAAAATTTTAGCACAAATTTTATCAAAGTGCCTAAATAAGGCAGAGAGCAAGAAGTTCTAAAAATAAATGGTCTTTGGTACAAATGAAGAACTAAACCCAAACTTCTTAAAAACTGACTCTGATGCTCCTACATCATTATTAGTTGACATTTTTATAGATTATTATTTTAACATATCCACTGCTGTTTAACAATAATACTTGCCGAAGTTAACAGAATATGGTGGATCTTTGTAAATTCATCTATACTGCCATATAATTTTAATTGATAATGTTCAATTATATGCATTAAATGCATGAATTACCTTTAACTATTTGAAAGTTATGAAAGTCATACAGCTAACTTTTTTGTACAGAGAAAATGAGGTCATGTGTATAACACAATATAAGTTTCAGAATTAAGACTGTATGTTATGATTTAACATAGCTTGTGAAATATCTTTGAATGTACACAAATGAAAACCAGATGCCTATGCCTATCTATAATAGCTTTAGGCCTGGCTAAAATATTGATTTAAAAAAATTAAAACTTTAAATTCAAATAAATAATTCATTTCACTAAGTATTTACAAATTTTGCTCTGAAATGTTGATACGATTTGGGAGTTATTGAGCTATGAATGTTTTTAAAATGGTTACTATGACCATGTTCCTTGGACTTCCCAAAACACATCATTAAGTGGCAAGCAGGCTATCACAATAGCTATGAGTCAGCCAGTATTTTTCCACAAATACAGTTTGTTCACCCAACCACTCCCTCAGCAAAACCAAAACAAATTAAAAAAGGAACCCCATCTTCTAATTTATAGTATAATCCTGATTCCCCTTGTTCAAATACACTATATACAGATCTCTTACTTCAAAGAGCAAAAAGGACTGATTTGTGTAATATTAATTTAGAGTCTGATCCTGAGAGCACTGAGGGAATTCCACAGGACCATGCCTTTCAACAAACAAGCTCCTCAGGACTGGGATTATCTTATGCCTTTATCAAACAGTATGTATGCTTAAGGCCCACACCACAGCAGCAACAAAACATTTGTGCAATTTGTTCTTAAAATCAAAAATAAATTATGTTATAGGAGAAGAACAATCATAAAAAAACAAAACATTATGCTTATAAGCAAGTTTTTTTTATTTCTGTATACTAGCTATAAAAATATATTACTCCGTCTCTTACTACACATACAGTATCATAAAGCAGATGTATAACATGACTGCTTTAATTCAGATCAGCTATTCTACATACACTGAAGAACCCTCCTTACTTGTAGCTAAATGAGAGGATTCTCATTATAGAATATAAAAGCCAATATTTAGGGTGTCAAAGTAAAAGTATTACAAATGATGTACTTGAAGCAAGCTGTAAAATTAGTTCTCTCTAGCATCTTAAATTATAGAAACAATTCCGAATTTAGAAGCTTTTATAAATACAAGATCTGTTATGGTGATCAATTACTATTTTCACCCCATTCTATCGTTTTTGAGTAGCTCTCTACATTGATATTGGGCAGGTATAGAAAATGGGAAAGTTAACATTATGAGAGATTACCATCAGGGTAATATTGCTGGTTCATGCCTTCTGGAGGACCTTGTCCACCATGACTGTATTGGTCCCCATAATAGTCTTCCTGGCCTGAGTACTGCTGTGGTGGGCCTGAAAAACCACAACCAGTCAATACGTAAGTATCTTGTTTTCTCTGTTAACAAGCTTGCTAATTTCTGGTTTTAGTATGAGAAATGTTTCTCAAATGTACTCCCCACCCACCCTGTTGCATTTCAGACAACATATTTAATCTACTTGCTCGGCTGCACTAGACTCCATACAGTAGAACCTCAGAGTTACAAACACCTCAAGAATGGAGGTTGTTCGTAACTCTGAAATGTTCATAACTCTGAACAAAACATTATGGTTGTTCTTTCAAACGTTTACAACTGAACATTGACTTAATACAGCTTTGAAACTTTACTATGAAGAAGAAAAATGCTGCTTTCCCTTTATTTTTTAGTAGTTTATATTTAACACAGTACTGGACTGTATTTGCCTCTGCTGCTGTCTGATTGTGTACTTCTGGTTCCAAATGAGGGGTGTGATTGACTGGTCAGTTCGTAACTCTGAGGTTCTACTGTATGTGAATCTAGCTCAGAGTTAATTTTAAGAACACATGTAAAACAGCAACAGCACTAAGCTATGCATCAAGAAAAATACAGACTATCTTTTAAAAAGGACTGCAGTTAAGAAAAAAATTACAAGATTGTGGAATATAATTATATTTTCTCTCACTTTCCTCTAGTGGTTGAGCAATTTTAGAACCAAATGGGTTATTTAATTATTTTCCATACGTATCAAACTTTTGTGACAACAAACTGAATTTTAATTCATACAGCAGGTTCTATGGGGTGTAAACTTTTTGGACACACTTTTTATTCAGAAATGAGCTTGGAACAAAAGAGATATAAATCTCAAAATTCATGTCCAAACTAGTAGCTTTTCTGCTGCAAGAGCTACCTTTAAGAAGGAGGAAAAAATATGCTGGAGACAAAGAAACCTGAAATTGTGCACATAGCAATTTGGTTCAAATATGATGTAGACAAAAAACTATTTACAAAAATTTCCAAGATGGTTATTTAAACTAATCTGAGAAGTTCAATGTAGAGTCTTACCTTGCTGTGGTGGCCTATACGGAGGAATCTGTCTCTGACCCATCATGTGATTTCCTTGGTTAACTTGGCCCATCATTCCCATTGGTGGCTGCTGTCCCTGGTAATGTTGCCCACCTCCCTGTGGCATATTATATTGCTGGGAAGGAGGTGGCTGCTGGTGCATCATTGGACCTGTAGAAGGAAAAAAAGAACTATAATGTCTTTTCTAAATCGTGATCTGTATTAAAATCCTTTAAAACACATAACAAATCAAATCTTAAACCATTAATAACCAAATCCACACAGATATGTTAAAAGCAGTACCATCAAGCACTGCTTAATTCTGGACCTATGCAAGCTGAGGTAACCAATTCAGTCACAAATTTACAGAACAGAACTTCTCCAAAAGGATGAAGATGGTTGCAAGAAGGTGTTGCGGCTTTTTAAAAAAACAAAACAATGGGTATATTGTATTTTTCATTCCTATTTTCCTCATGCTCAAAGTTAATGGAACCATTTCCACTCCATTTCCATACTGGATCAGACCAAAGGTCCATCTAGCCCAGTATATGGAGTATATCTTCTGACACTGGCCAATGCCAGATGCTTCAAAGGGAATGAATAGAACAGGGCAATCATCAAGTGATCCATCCCATAGTCCAGTCCCAGCCTCTGGATGTCAGAGGCTAGGGACACGCAGAGCATGGGGAGGCATCCTTGAAATTCATGGACCTACCCTTTATGAACTTATTTCTTTTTTTAATCCAATTATAGCGCTGACCTTCATAACACTCCTTGGCAACGAGTTCCACAGGTTGACTATGCATTGTGTGAAGTACTTCCTTTTGTTTTAAACTTGCTGCCTATTAATTTCATTGGGTGACCTCTGGTTCTTGTGTTAAGTGAAAAGGTAAATACACTTCCTTATTCACTTTCTCCACACCATTCGTGATTTTATAGAACTGTAACTACAGAGGTCACTTTGTTCCTACAACAATATTCTCAGATTAAAACTACACTGCAGTTAAGGTTGGAAGTACACATCAGTTATTATGATAATTTTTTAAAATGTATGTTACTTAGATTAAAAGCTGTCTAGAGCCAAGACAGTATTTTGGTTACATGTATAGCACAATGGGATTCTAGTCCATGACTGGGCCACCAAGGCACTACCACAATACAAATAAATAATAAAAATAATTTTAATTATCCTAAAACAAAGCATTATAAACTCAGGAAATTCAGAGTTAAGGCTAAATTTATAACAGCATTCAAACAACCTTAACTTTGCCCTGTACTGACAATAACCATATGATTATGATTACAGATTATATTAAACTACTTTTTAAAGAAATATTAGAATCTCTTCTCCATTCATGGTGTCATCACAGGGAGGTTAAGGTACCAGATTTCACTAAATCTTAACAAGATGTAAAATGTGAAGAGTCTATGTTATTCCGCTATTAAGATCACTAGGGCAAGAAAAGTCCAACAAGGTGCTAAATTGTTTGTATATCTGTTTCTTTTTCTTTTCTAAATCCTGATCTGTATTAAAATCCTTGAAAACAGCATAACAAATCAAAACTTAAACTATGACAAACCAATTTTTTCTTTTTTTTATAAATGGTCAGGTGCTAAACTAGGAACAGATTGTATTATAGCAGAAATTTAATGGTGGAAAATTAGCTAAAAGCAGCCAATTTTGAGGATGGACTTATTAGAGGAATATTACATGGTAACATTCAGGAAAGTTAAATCAAATTAACCGAAGGTGTGATTGTAAAGTGCATTAAACCCCTGTATACATGCTCTCATTCAGAAGTGGCCAGACTTCAGTTTAATTTAAACAAATGGTAATTAAATTAATTAAGAGCACTAGTAAGAGGGAGGCTATTCTAAGTGTGTTAGTGGGGGAGCTAGCCAAAAAGTTTTCAACAAGAGGAGGCAAAAAAGCAGCATTATGGAGAAAACAGAGATGTTCTGCATTTTCTTTTGAAGATAAATATAGATCATTAATTAAGATCATGGAATTCAAAATCCTGCTTCTGTTCTCTAGTATGACAATTTCTATGTTCCAATTTTAAAGTACTGCATAAAAGCATTAAAATGAAAATGCCAAAATTATTTTTCACTTAACTGAAACTGTATTTCATATTCTGGATTTTCTGAACAATTGGACAATTCAGACCATTCCATTTCACTACAGCTCTGTCTGAATGTACTGAGAACAAGAACACAGTCTTGAAGAATCAAAAACTAGTTGCCATAATGTTCCTAGATCTCAGGAAAGCTTGTTAATTAACAATATTAATATTAGTCACAATTCAATATGATAAAATGTGTTGGCTCCCCATGGTGCAATGCAGAGGTTTTCTATTTGCTTTTTAAATTAGAACTTCATTAATGCTTTGTAAAGCCACAATGAGAATCCACTACTCTGCAACAGCCTAACTGTGTATAATATTAATAACAGAGCACTTGGCTTCTTTCCAGTTTGGTCCAGGTCTCCTTTATAAGAATGGCACCAACAAGGTGAGCCATGAGTTCTATCAGTTTTCAGAATGGAACCATTTCATGCAGCAGGTTTGGGAGGTGTAGTTTTTTTGTTTGTTTGTTTTTTAAAAGGGCTGGAGGGTGGGGTCCAGTAGTGTTTTTTTGTTTTGTTTTTCAGTTACAGTTTTATGTCATATTTAGTTTCATACTTAGTCAGAATACAAAACTGAATAAGACTATAACAAAAAACCAATCCCCACTCTGCAAAA
Organism: Chrysemys picta bellii; assembly: GCF_011386835.1. Lineage (NCBI taxonomy): Eukaryota > Metazoa > Chordata > Testudines > Emydidae > Chrysemys > Chrysemys picta. The sequence continues at coordinate 212,481,632 of NC_088792.1, forward strand.
AAACAAAGTAAAATATTAAATGACAGGACTCCCTTTTTGATCTGTTTGTTTGTTTGTTTGGTTTTTTTTGCTATTGTTATTAATGATTTATTTACAGCCCATCAGCTCTAGAACATATTCCAGTGATTGTGAATTGTTCATTTTGGAAGAGAAGCCTAGAATGGGGATGTCTGTAAGGACTATTGCTGACAGAGGTAGAAGCTTGAGTTCCTTTAGTATGTTATATTTTAATTCTCAACGATAGGAAGACTTGAGAATTTTTGAAGGAATGGTTGAAGATGTAGTCATGCTGAAGTTTACTGCCACCCAATGCTGCAATGGTCTCATAGTTGCAGATAAGAGGTTACTTCATGGAAGAGGCCACAAGATTCCTCTGTGTGAAGAAAATCACGCTGATCTTTGCGGGCTCTCTTTCATACAGCAATCATTCAGAAATGCACCTAAAAGTATTCCCTGATGCAAGAGGAATACTTGCATGCATGTTGTCTCCATGACCAAATATTTGCTATGAATTCCTGGTGCTAAAAAGAGGCTGAAGGAAAATAATTTAAATTGGTAGAATTGTGTGTCTCACGGAAGAGCACAGATAATTTTGGTGAATCAGTCTGAAAGTCATGTGAAAGCATGCACCTTTTAGACTGACAGCTCCAAACCAATTTTGCAGGGAAAGGGATTGGATGATGGAAGCCAGTTGGCACATGGCATTTGAACTTTTTACTGAACTGTTCAATTTCCTTAGGTCCATAGTAAAACAACGGTGGTCTCTCTTTATTTTTGGAATTAGAAATAGTCTTATTAGAAGCCTCTCCCTCTCTACACGTCTTTGGCAAGTTTTCTATGGCTCCCATCTTTGAAAAGGAATCTATCTCTGCTCTGAGCAATATCTCATTACATGGACCCGAGAGGAAATGGGGGAAGGGAGAGATGGAAGTCAGAATGGAATGGAATTAGATTGCATATCTGAACTGGATTATCTCCAACAGCCAACGATCAGTGATAATTCCATGCCATGCCCATAGGAACTGACAGACTAATCTTAAAACATATGGGAAAAATGAAGAGTAAGGTAAATGCAGACTAGAAGTGTGCTCCAGGACAACCTAACAAATCTGAGGCCAGGCGGGTACTGAGGATGAACAAGCGATAGAAAAATTTGACTGTTTAAAATATCTCCTCACGTTTTTGTCTTCCACTGGATCTTAGATATCAAAGTAAGACGGTACAATATGACAAGAATACAATAGCTGCTGACATGGTTGAGACTGCTGGAGGAGAGGTAAGGGAAAGAGGAACCAGATGAAGCAAACTGTCTTTGGATCCAAAAAGACAACACCACTAGGTCAAACCCAAAGCCCATGCTGCAATATGTAGTCTCTACCATCTCCAGAATTTAATCGGTTTTGCTGCTCAATAAACCTCGGTTATTATTAAAGGGCAGATCTTTCACCTTTGAGCTTGAGCTTTAATAGGAAGGCCAGATGACCTAAGCCAGTGGTTTTCAACCTCTATTCATTTGCGGACCCCTAAAAAATTTTGAATGGAGAACTTCTTTTGAAATTCAACCTGTGGTCCATGAAATTTTATTTGCATAGTCACCTTTCATGGACCCCTTAGACATAGACTGCAGATTCTCAAAGGTCTGCAGACCACAAGTTGAAAAACATTAACCTATGCCAAGAATACCATCAGAAAGTGATCCCAGATGTCATAGTTCTGGCCAGTGTATCCAGGGCATTATATGAAACACAGAGTGCATGTCTAGAAACAACATGACATTCAGCAAACATTTTCTACCTTATTTTGCTCCTCTGAGAGGTCGCAAAATAAAGGGAATACTTGGTCACAAACCTGGAACTGACCGCTAGCCATGATGGGCTGATAACTGGTGACAAGAATTCCTATAACACAGTAGCTCTGCAGGAGCTGCTGCAACATTTAGGAACTCCAATGAAGCATACATTTAACTGCTAATGTCTTCTAGGATCTTTGCAGCTTAGAAACTCCACAGGTGTCTGGAAACCCAGGCAAAAGATAAACAGACAAAACTTCATACCTTTTGCAAGCCTTGCTAATGTTACAGAGGAAACTTAAAAGATTCTTCAGCAGGATCTCAAAAGCCTTGTAACGTGTCAAGGGAGCAATTTGCTATTCCTAATACACCAGAAATATTTTTCCAATATGTACCTCTAATTGAAAAATGGCAGAAGGAACTACCGCTTTACAAGGCCTTCACCTTGCAAACTAGATTTGAAGTTTCTAGGCGTCCTCATTTTTGAGAAGACATTTAAGAAATAAAAATAATAATTTGCCAGATGGGCAAAACACCTAATATTTCTAATTCAAAGCAGTTCAATTATTTAAACCTTTGCACTTGACAAATAGAATGCGGCATCTGTTGAAAGCAGACTCTTTTCACAATCAGCCATGCCTTTTTTTCTTCAAAGTATGATTCCTATAGGTAGCTACTCTTTAAAACCATATGAAATTGAAGTTAGTACAGAATGCAGTGCATAAGTTTAAGGTGGTGGGGTTTTTTTACTTATGAATTCCAAATGGTTCGGTCTTGGTTATATTTGAGACTGCCTTTCCTTGTGTGTTACACCATGGCAACTGCAATCAGCAGAGGTGTTCAAACTAACAGCCCTCTGTTTAAATGGGAAGGGGCTGGTAGCAGGACATTCAGAGTGAAGGGTCCTCAACAATGGAAATCACTTCTTCCCTAGTGCCTGAATTGTGTGACAATCAGCACCCTCTGTTAGGCTCATTTATCTTTCCAGTCTTTTACTGATTGGGTAGGACAGTGCTGTTTAGGGTTTTGGGGTAGACAGAAAGGGAGAAGTTTGCTTCAGTGGAGTCAGTGGTGTTTGTGATCTCTTATGTATTTGTTTGTAACTACTGCACTGTAGCCAGAAGTCTGGAAGGATATTTTATATATTTAAATAAATGAAAATGTCTTTAAAATCTTACCATCAGGTTCAGCAAACAGTCCTGCAATGAGCCCTCAACAACTGGCAAGGCAAACATGACATCCAGAGCTATAGTTCTGCTGTTTAATTGGGCAGGCAACATGTGTCTAATATTTAGTACATGGAGACTGGTGAGTCAGAGATACTTGGCTCTCATCTCAGCTCTGGCAGGGGAATGGGGTCTACCACAGTGGTCTGCAGAGGGACATGAAAAACAGGATTCCTGAGAAGGCTGTGTTATTTATTTTGGCCTTTTTTTTTTTTTAAATCAAAGTATTTGAGTTCTATAGTTTGTCACCATAATGCAGATGTGAAAAATTCTATTCAATCTACGTAAGGAGTCTTAAGTAAATAGAGACTTCCGTTTGTTGAAAAATTCTGCTTACAACAGTCTCCAGATAGCAAAAATGTCTTGTTAAAAATGGCAGAATATCTTATTCAATATACTGTACCAATAAACTTGTAGGATTGTATACCAAAAAAAAAAAAAGGGGGGGAGACAAAGGCTTTTTGTTCCACATTCGCTCAGCCACCTTACATTCCCATATTCTTCATAAAGGTTGGCTAATATTCCTTGCCATTTTCTCAGAGTGGTACAACAGCTTCATTATGAGAGTCACCTGTGGATCTTTCATTTTCCACAACCCAAGAAGACTAAAATTTTCAGTTGTAACAGGACTGACCTTGTAAAACCATCTTGTGAAGGCTCTAGATTTTCATACATGGCATTCCTTCAGCAGGTGTCTTATAAACTAGTGCAAGTCAATGATTAATACAGTAGATACTGATAACAAATCACATTGCACTTTTTGCCATACTAAAAAGTGTTTTCATTCCTATCCCACTAATACCATCAGACTCAAATGATAACTTCTGTATGACCCCATAATAGTAACTACACACACACACACAAAATGTTAAAAGAACATAATGTTGCAGATTCAGCACTCAAAAGTTAGCAAGTGCCATAATTAAAGGTTATCTATATGCAACCTTAATTAGCCCCTGAGCATATGCATTCTGATAGTCTTTAATTACATGATCACATACATTTTTCCACAAGACCACTCACTGCCTCATTCAGTGCACAGGATGGACAGTACTCATTGAACAAGCAGCTATACCATAATATTTTATCATCATTGTTCAGTGTCTGGCTCATGCCTTATTTCCATCACATTATTCAAACCCTGCTCTAAAGACTGAATCATTAATTTCTTCGTGGGCTTTTCTATGGCACACATCACTATAGTATCTGACTATTTCACAAACATTAATGAGTTTATTTTCACAACATCCCTTAGGTGAGATGGTATTATCTCCATTTTGCAGATAGTAGGGAACAGCGGCACGGAGTGATGAAAGTCAAAAATATCCACTAATTTTGGGTGCTCTATTTCATAGATTCCACAGCCAGAAGGGACCATTGTGATAATCTAGTCTGACCTCCTGCATAACACAAGCCACAGAACTCCCCTGTTTTAATCCCTGTTTGAACTAGTGTTTATCTTTTGAAAAACATCCAATCTTGATCTTAAAGTTGCCGGTAATGAAGAATCCACCACAACCCTTGGTAAGTTGTTCCGATCATTTTTATCCTCACTCTTAAAAATGTGTGCCTTATTTCCAGTCTGAATTTGTGTACCACAACTTCCAGACACTGGATCTTGTTATAACTTTGTCTGCTAGACTGAAGAAAATTTCCCCATCTAGGTATCAAACATGATCAAGTCACTCCTTAACCTTCTCTTTGTTAATATATTGAGCGCCTTAAGTCTATCTTTATAAGGCATGTTTTCTAATCCTTTACTCATTCTCATGGCTCTTCTCTGAACCCGCATCAGTTTATCAATATCCTTCTTGAACTGTGGACATCAGAAATGAACACAGTATTCCAGTAGCAGTTGCACTGATGCCAAATACAGAGGTAATATAACCTCCATACTCCTACTTCAGAAACTGAATTAGCTCTTTTGATCAAAGCATTGCACTGGGAGCTCCTGTTCAGCTGACAGAGCCTTCATCCTGTAAGTATGGCCTTTGTTCCTAGATGTGTAACTTTACATTTGGCCATATTAAAAAGCATACATTGTTTACTTGTGCCCAGCTTAACACGCAATCCAGATTGCTTTGTATCAGTGATATGTCCTCTTCATTGTTTTACCATTCCCCCAGATCTTTGTATCATCTGCAACCTTAATCAGTGATGATTTTATGTTTTCTTCAAGGTCACTGATAAAAATGTTAAACGGCATAGGGCCCAGAATCGCTCCCTGTAGGACTCCTCTAGAAACACACCTGCTTGATGATTCCCTGTTTACAATTACATTTTGAGAACTGTCAGACAGACAGTTTAAAATCCATTTAATGTGTGCCTTGTTGATCATTTCTAGTTTTTTAATCAAAATGTTGTGTGGTATGAAGTCAAAATCTAAGTATATTCCATCATTACTATTACCTTTATCAACCAAACTTGTAATCTCATCAAAAAAAGATACCAAGTTAATTGGACAGGATCTGTTTTCCATAAACCCATGTTGATTGGCATTAATTATATTTCCCTCTTTTAATTCTTTATTAATCGAATCTCATATTAGCTGTTCCGTTATGCTGCCTGGGATCAATGTCAGGGTGACAGGCCTATAATTAACCAAAGTCATCCCATTTACCCTTTTTAAATATTGTCATAACATTCGCATTTCTCTTTAGTGTAACTTCCCCAATTTTCCAAGAGTTAACAAAAATCAACATTAACTGTCTAGAGAGTTCCATGGCCAGCTGTGTGATACTAGCAGTGTTACCAGCGCCACCAATATAATTGTCTCAGCAACAGTTCCTGCTCCACGATGAAGCAAAGTAATGATTTGTTTAGATGCTGCTCCATCCCCTCTTTGAAAACCCATTTAAGTACTGATATTTGTTCAGTAATGGAACTACCATATCAGCTGCTTCAGCAACCAATTTAGAAAGTGTAATCTATTCCAACGAATTGCCACAACTTCTTATTAACTTATTGTTTCAAATAATTCTTTTACAGTCTTAACAAATCTACAATTGTTTTTGCAGTTTCTAATGATCAATTTCCAAGTTTGATGGGGTGGGAGGGGAAATCAATGTATTGGGCAAGTATTATAGTACAAAGAATACTATGAAGAAATATGAAGTATACTACTTTGAAATAGGTGAATCACCAACTCCCTAAGTTTAAAATAGATCAATTACTTTCAAAATAAACTGATTTTTGCACAGATATTTAGTTTAATTCTTTCCTTGTATTTACTTCTACCTACATCATTTACTTTACTTATTAAGAGTCAAGTCTTTATAATTTAGGTAAACCTCAGCTGCAATATGTCCAATACTTTTCTAAAGTAATTCATAAATATTATAAAATATGCTCCAGCCCACTGCCTAATAAACACACAAAATTTACCAACTTACAGCCAGAGGTATATTTGCTCCAATTTGCAATCACAGCTGTGTGTCTACTGTACTTTTTCTTAACTACCAGATTTCTTAGAGCTGTGTAACTACGACTGTGGCTAATCTCAGAATCATCAGTTTTCTTGCTTTTGCTAACAGAAACCAAACTCGTGGCTGGACTGTCTTCCGTACTAACACTGACTGGATCTTCCTGTTGATTTGAACCTCTAGCTGACCTAATAAAAAGAAAAAGTATTCCTTCACGGACAACAGACAGATGTGCAACAAAACATGGAACAAAAGATACTACTGGAGAGCAAAACTCAATCTCAATTCACACTACAGTATTATGCATATTAGTGACCAAAGAGAGAGCCTTCCAAAAGGCTTCTGAAGAAGTGAGGTTTTTACTCACGAAAGCTTATGCCCAAATAAATCTGTTAGTCTTTAAGGTGCCACCAGACTCCTTGTTGTTTTTCCAAAATAAAAAACATTTTCTCTCATAGCAGAAGAAGTAAAGGGAGCCCCACATGTATTCTTTAGTTGACTTATTTGCAATACAATCCAGACAGTAGATAGAAAACAAACATGTTTTAATTACTGCATTTACATTTTGGAGTCCATAGTTTGGTTTTTAGAGGACGGCATATTCAAATCAAATGCAGCAAGACTTCACAACAAGCAAGCGGTGTTCTGCCTGTCTGTTAAGAGCATTTGTGTGAATACATAGCATAGAAACAAGTAAATAGTTTTGACCATTGTGGTAGGATCATATTTTTATACTGCAGTGTACTTGGCACTAACACAAGGACCACACTGTCAACAGGATAGAGCATCTCTGCTGTTTATTCTGGATAAATATCTTAGACACAGAATCAGTTCTGAATTGTTACTTTATGCATAAAGACATCATCAGAAAATACTATGTAAGAACAGATTTGTATCTGGGACTGACATTCTATTACTAATAGAAAAGAAACAGGTATTCCAAATTAAAAACATATGTATGATACAGAACAGGGATACATATGGATACATAAGATTAGATAGTCTCCTATAAATGTTGATTGGGACTATCTAATCTTAATTACTCCATTTATCCATGAGATTGAAGAGTGACTTGTGTGTCAGTACTTAAAAAGAAAAATTTATTGTTTTACCATGGTACATTTCTACAGGAAATGTAGACACCAAAGTAATAACTCTTTTATATCATGATCTTCACTAAATGCAGAATGTTACAGAAATAACACTACAAAAAAGACATAGGTTCCCTTCAGATCTGGCAAAAACAGATATTTCCAGTGGTTCACACTGTGTCTGAATGTGGCCCAATGACTGAAAACACTGAAGTGACTGAAACACAGGAGAAAAGAAACAAAGGGTGGGATCCACAAAGGTACTTAGGTGCCTAATGCCCATTTTTAGGCAACATTGCAATCCAGAAAACTCCAGCTCAGCTGCTGTCTAACTTCATATGTACTTAAATTCACTTGGCACCTAAGCTTTTGCCTCTGGACATGCGAACTGCAGCCTCACTCCTGGGCACCTATCTCCTCCACAACTGCCCAGTCTAGGCAATCAGATGCCTGTCTCCCACCTAAGAGCCAGAATAATTCACAAACCAGAAAGACAGGCATTCAGCCCCCTAAGCTTAATATAGAGGCTCTATTCATTAGAAAGCATCTGAGCACATCTACTGGATCAGCCCCCTCAGGCAAGTTCACATAATATAGCCTGTGGGAAAAGGGGAAGAGAAAGAAAAGGAGGACCTCCCTTATAACCTTTAGCCAAGTGGATAGGGTATTCACCCAAGATGTGGGAGAGCCCCCAGTTCAAGTCCCCATCCTCCTGAATGGGTGAAGGAATTCAAACAGGTATTGGCCACCTCTCAAGTCAGTACTCTAACCACTAGGATATAGAATCATTCTAACTCTATCTCTGGCCCAATTAATATTTAACTATTCAACTGTTTCATTAAAGTGGACCAACTTCAACAGGAGAGATTGAGGGACACGCATATCAGTCTATTTCTACAGCCTAGTGGTTAGGGCACTCAACTGAGAGATGATCGACCCAGTTCAAATGACTTCTCCCACTCAGGCGCCTATCTCCAAGAAAGGAGAGGGGCTTAGCATACATCCTGCTGAACAGCATCTCCCATGGGTTAGCTTAGGCAGTTCCCCAGCTAGTGTGCTGGCTTTTGTGGATCATGTTCTTAGATACCTATTTCTCCCCATTCACTATATAGGGAGTCTTTGTGCCTAACTCAAGCTTTGTGGACTCTAGTGGTTCTAATGATTTTCTAGGCGCCTACTAGGTGCTGTGGTGCTCAGCATTGCTACACCTAAGTCCCCTCATGGATCCCACCCAAAGATCGTTAGGTACATAAAGATAAAGATATTTAGAGAAGGAAACACTTTAACTTGGAATAAAGGCTTTTTCCCGCCTTTAAAGGCTTATATAAGAGGCCTCATTTTCTAGCTGACCTCCCCCACTTAATAGGAATTAAATTTCATTTACCTTGGTTTGGTTGCATGTTTATGTTTGGTCTGGGGCCATAGTTGCCCATGGGCTGTCCTTGGCTCAGAGTCATCTGATTCTGCACTGGCATGCTTTGCGAAGATGGCACTGAGTGATTATAACCGCCCATGGACCCATGGCTACTTGAAGGCATGTTCATGGAACTGTTTGTCATACTGAGTTGATTAGGCCCAGGTCCTTGCATAGGCATATGGTTAGGTCCTTTGGAGAGAAAAAACATGTTATGTTAAGTACCATTAAATAATCAACAGCAGTCACAACACTAATTATATTATGTACATTTATTAAATCAGCGGGTTGGCTTATGATTTGTTGACCTGATTAAATCATAAAACAGAGTTTGCAATTGTCATTAAGTTTAGTTCCACTGTGACTTTACATTATCTCTTATATAATGGCTGAAACTTTTAAAATAAAAGTTGCAAATGATCATTCAGCCTCTCTTAAATCCATACTCTGTGCAAAGCTAGCCCTTTTAGCACTTAGCTCACATACACCTTGATTTCAACACACCCCTTATTGATCAGCGCAACAGTAGGATCTCTAGGGTCAAGAGCCTGCTATATAGATTTTAATTTATTCATACTAGTTAACCTAGATATTCTTTTGAAACTGGTATTTAATACTTGGGAAATAATAACAAGTACTGACCTGCAGATAGCGCAAAGAAACACACACACACCCCAAATGATTATAAGCATATTTAACATTAGGTTCTAACATCAACTACACAGCCAAAAGCTTACAAATATATTTACAGATTACAGAAAAAAACAGTTAACCTCTCACCATTGCTTCCAGTGAAGACCCAAAGGATGAACAACCTGATCACACACCCATATGGCCAGTTATACCTCTTCACCCTTTACTCCTCCCTTCCTGGCAAGACTGGTTGGAGTTTGATTGATCTCTTGATTATACGCACTTTCAATGGATATTTTAAAAAGAGTATAAACATGACTGCTTGATAGGACACCATCTGATCAGTTTACCTATTCTTTTAGCTGGGAGATGTGAATTGAAGTCCCTTTTCTCCCAACCTGAATATCAGCTGTTCACATTCTAAATATTTATTTTTTGTAACTGGAAATTGCTTCTATAAAGGAATTTTTTTTGTCTCTCTATGGTGGCAGTGGAATACAATTTTATTTTGTACAGCTTTTTTCATATAGGCTTTATCCCCCAAAACTTTACACAGTATTAGATAATACAGTTATAAAGTTACAATGAAAAAATACAAGCAGAGAGAGAAAAACAGGCAAGGGAGAAAATTTTCTGATCAGATATGAGGGTCGAAAAGGTAGTGAAATCAGGAAGGCTTATGTAAATGACAGGCATCCTAAGAGGGAAGTAATGTATGACATGCGGTACCTAAAAGTAGCCCCTGTAACTCTCATATTCATCATTCGTATATGGTTGTAATATTTCATACAAGGCATGCCATGTAAGATACCATATGAAAGGTCATGATCTGCTGAAACCCATTGTTCTGCAAAATACGTATATTGTTAGTGTGTATGATATTATGAGATTTTTCTGTATGGTTGTTATTGAAATATGTTGAGAGTTTGGGAGTCGCCCATTGCTAGTTCTCCAGTGACAACAAAGGAGGTGACCCACAAACAGGAAGGTGTTAAACAACCATTGATCAGCAGGAGAGTTGTAAACAAGAGATTTACAATTCTGTAACAGAGTTGCGTAAGCACTAAACAAATGGGAACTTTTTCCGTAAGCTCGGATTTGCATACGTCGGGTTAATGTAACTCGGGAAGTGTCTGTACCTTATTGAACGGAAGGATAGAAATAGGATAGAGAAATGTGTTGTCAGTAGGAGAACACTTCAACCTCTCTGGTCACTCAATAAGACTTAAAGGTGGAAATTTTGCAACAGAAAAGCTTCAAAAACAGACTCCAACGAGAAGCTGCTGAACTTGAATTAATATGCAAACTAGATACCATTAACTTAGGCTTGAATAGAGACTGGGAATGGCTGAGTCATTACACAGACTGAATCTATTTCCCCATGTTAAGTATCCTCTCACCTCTTGTCAACGGTCTGAAATGGGCCATCTTGATTATCACTACAAAAGTTTTTTTTCTCCTGCTGATAATTGCTCATCTTAATTAATTAGCCTCTTAGAGTTGGTATGGCTACTTCCACCTTTTCATGTTCTGTATGTATATATATCTCCTTACTATATGTTCCATGCTATGCATCTGAAGAAGTGGGCTGTAGCTCACGAAAGCTTATGCTCAAATATATTTGTTAGTCTTTAAGGTGCCACAAGTACTCCTGTTCTTTCTTTAAACTGGTCTTCCATTAGACTGCATCCAGAGAAAATTGGTAATGACTGCCTTCTGTGATCACAGGACAACAGTGCCAGTATGCCACATAATACAATTAAGGGCCTCTGTAGTACATAAAGCCTTTTGTTATCTAGGCCACAAGCTTTTGAACAATCATCTTTTGCCTGATTTCCTTGCCCAGCAGTTATGATCATCAGGGAATTGGTCTACAGTAAGTCCTTTGGTTTGCTCAGCACTGACCATTGTTGGGCAGGTCTTTTTCCATCACAGGACCCTGGCTGTGGAAGACCTTCCCAATAGTAGGCCTTCCTGAATCCATTAAGGGCACGAATTCTATTTACTTCAGGTAGGTCTATTGATAATTTTCCCCACAGCTTCCTTGGTTTTGCATGTTATTAAATGTGCGCTGTATTTGGACTAATTATGTCTTCTTAAATTTTTAAAAATTTGTTTTTGGCTTCTATTACAAAGTGTTTATTGGGATCTGTGATGGGATGGACTAAGCCGGCCTCATGACTCTGCCATATCCCACCCCAGGAAAAGGGCAGCGGAGCGAGTCCTCCAAGCAGCCAGGAGCAGCAGCAGTGTAGTATGCAACCAATCAGAGAGGGACTGCAGAGAGCAGCCAATCCTGGCCTAGCAAAGCTATATAAAAGGAACTGCAGTTTAGTGCAGAGTTCAGTTCCTTGCTGGAGCTGGAGGAGTGTGCATGCTGTGTCTGTCTGGCTGAGGGAGCTACAGGACCTCGGACAGAGCAGTGCTGGCAGAGACTGGGGGAACACGAAGGAGTGCCGGGTTGGCTGCTGGGACTCAACCAGGACAAGGCCCCGAGGTAAGGGTGAAGAATGAGCTGGGGCTGTGGGAAAGTGGCCCAGGGAATCATAGCAGCAACACAGTTTAACTAAAGGGATGTGGTGGATGGCTGCTATATATAGGGTCCCTGGGCTGGGACCTAGATTAGCGGGTGGGCCCGGGTTCCCCCATCAGCCACTGGGGAAGTGGCCTGGCCTTTGATGTGCCCCAGAAGAGGAACTGAACTCTTTTAGTGGCCCAGCAGGAGAGCTGGGACCAGAAAGACCTAGAGAGGTGAAGAGTCTCTGGGTGACGTGACCCCACACCAGGGCCAGAACTGCTTGAAGAGCAGGGACAATTTGAGAGAGCCCAGAAGGGGCTGAGACAGTTCAAAACAGGGTACTGTGATAGGCCCTGCTGAGCTGATTAAGGAGTGAGACCCAAGATAGGGCTGCAGATCAAGAGGTCTTAGGGGCGCTGAGATAGGCGAGATAGGCCCCTGTTGGACTTCTATACCAGAAGGGGTTTGGGTGTTTTGTTCTTTTTGTTTGTTTTTTTATAATCTCACATAGAGACTGTGTGACTTGGCCAAAGGGCTGAGTCACTGAAGACCCACCACAAACAGAGGTGAAGGCATAAGTACTGAGATGGGGTGCTCACGATAGGTGTGTGTGACCTCATTACAGATACTTATTCTGAGATATGTAAATATATAAACACGTACACAAAATAAAATAACTGACTGCAAGCATATATGTCAATTACTAAAGGTCTGGGAACCTTCCACAGACTTAAAAAAAAAAAAAACACGAATTTGCTACAGCTTTGAGCAGGGGGTTGGACTAGATGACCTCCTGAGGTCCCTTCCAACCCTATGATTCTATGACACTTCTATTTCAAAGTTGTACATTTAATATGATTTCCCCCCCCCCCCTTTCTCCAAGGTGTAGGAAAAAACATTCAATGGATTCAGTGTCACCCCCAATATCAGAAATGACCCCATTGTAAACTGTTTATCTTCACATTCTCAGAGAATCTGAAACAGAGAGGAGAAGGAGCAGATGTATATTTAAAAAAAAAGAATATGTTGCAGTAGAGGGTAAATTAAAGCTTGGTTAATAACCATATTTAAATATTCTCTCTATTGGGAGAATACCCAAATAAAATTTATTTACCTTTCACATATTTTCATAAGAGCTCTTTTTGTAGTCTACCGAACTGGCAAAAGATGTACCTTTTTAAGCACCGTAACTTCACTGCAGAATGAAGGGTCAATGCTGACATTGTGACAATGATCTTTTCCAAGGAAACACATTACTATCATAAACACAATATTATGACTTTACTAGAGGCTCAAGAGACTGAATTGTGAAGGACAATGCCATTTTCAATGTGAGCAGATGGACGCTAGGAGAGGCAGGAAACTCCCCACTGAGAATCCCTTGGTTCCATTTAGGAAGTGAACATCATCATATATGACGAAGCAAAAGAGGTCTCTTCTGCCAAATGTGGCCTGTGCTACAAATAGATGATTTAACTAAATTCTGCTCCACCCATATGACACATGTCACTAAAGGACCACTTCTCCCTCTCTAGAGGCTAGCAGCCACTTTTTTCAAAAAGAAATCTGATCGCTATCAGATCATTTGAAACCTAGAGTTGAGGGGAAGCTAGGGACTTGTTACTCTGATAGGAGCTGGAGCAATCACAAGATTTTTACCCTCATGTTTTAAATTCTATCCGATTTATTTATATATCTGTAGAGTTTATCCATGTGCTTGTTTGAGAGGGGTGAGTCTACAGGGAACCTTTGATGGCAGCTTCCTTTCTCTGGAAGAATCATCATCTTAGAGCTTTGGTCTGAAGAGCTCACTTGCACCCACTGTGCGGAGAGCTGAATAAAAGAAATCCTGGGAATGTAGCTTTTAAGTTAAAAGCTAAATTATGAGAAATAGACACTAAGACTTTGAGACTAAATTCTGGGAAGCTGATTCCCTATAAAGAAGTAAGCTTTTCCACAACTCTCTCCATTCTGCTCTTACTGCTAACAGGAGCACTTATCTCTGTAGCCAGGACTGGTGCAGTGTGGAATTTTATCATCTTATTTCATTGCTTTGTTTTTCTACTTCTCAGGTACAGACTGTTTGGTTGCTTTTTTTGCAATTAAATGACTTTAAATTTACACCTGAAACAATAATCTTCAAGCAATTTCTTCACAAATTCCTTAACATTCAATGTCTTCAATAATAAATGGAATACAGAAAATTATAAAAAATTATCTAATTTCCACTAAAGTGTTCTATTTTTAAAGCTTACCCAAATTGAAGCATTCTTTTTAAGTTATATTTACTTTACTACTCTCTCGTTATTTAGCTATGATGATTTTAGAGTCTTTCCTTTATGGAAGGATTTGTATTTCTTCAGCCACAGGCCAATACCTTTCCCCAATAAGCCTTCTAAAGCCAACTGTACTGCATGGTTTCAGACAGACTAAATTTAGCCAGTTCTGTTCATCAGAGGAATGCTGTATGTCAGCTACATCAAAGCCCAAGGGCAGCCTGATAAACACTGAATACAGGTCACGTAGCTCTGTAGCTAACAAACTCTAAGAGAGTTGTACTCGGGGGCATTCAAAGCAGTTTTGTCATCAACAATCTAGTATCCCTTGAGCCCCCATGTCGTTTCAGTTGCTAAGCAACACTGGTGTTAATGTCTTAGAGGAGAAAAACTTACCAGGCATCTGGCCGTTCATCTGGCTCTGCATGTGTGGTGCAGGAGGGCCCCCACCTACCATACCATCTGAAGACATGTTGTGAGAACGTGGAGGTGGGGGAGGGCCACTCTGACTCATCCCTCCTGGACCCATAGGCATATTCTGTGTGGGTGGCTGAAAGGAGACAGTTTAGTCAAACAAGAGAAGCATTTAGTCTGACAAAAATATTATATGTACATATGGTACAACAGTTGCCTATATTGTTAAGTGGGGTATGAAGGAAAGCACTGTGAAAAGCATTTCTTGTCTCTTCTGATACATTTAACTCCTCTTAATATTAATTTTAGTAAAACATTTAATATTTTACATAATGTATTACATCAATTTTACATAATGTATTAGACATACAGCATCTTTCAGCATGGCTATTAAATAAAATACAAATCAATGCCTCATTAAAATAATATCAGAACATTTTAAGATTGCTTAAAAAAATTAACTCCCTACCCATCCACCCCAAAAAGGGCATTTTAAAGAACCACCCCTTTATATCTGCTCTTTCAAAGCAACATTTGTTTGGTATAAAAATAAACATTCTATAATCTTCTCTCACCAACAGTTCCTGGTGCATCCACTGCTAATAACAGACTTTGCACCAGTAAAAAAGTAGTTACAAGAAGAGATGAAAACGCCTAAATGCTGAAAGCATGCCAAAAATCTGCAGTATTACAGAGTAGAACTGTGGGTGTTAGAAGGTCTGACATCCCTTCTTTTCTATCTCTCTGAAGGTTCATAATTTTGTGCTGAACACCCCCTACAGACAGGAAGCACATTAGTGCTGCTCTCCAAAGGTCCAGAGACAGCTGCCTAGAAAGGATGTTTATGGCAAATTTCCTAATGAAATTGTGAGGAAAATCGCTGAATAACCTTGAGAGTTCAAAGAAGGAAAGCAAGAAAAACAATATACATGAGCAGAAATTTACCACTGGACTCTACTGAGGAGGATGTATGGGGGTACAGAAACTGCTGCTAGCTAGCTTCACTGTCCCACGCAACCCTCAGGAGACAATACTAGCCCCCTTGTACACCTCAGCCAAATGCTTTCTGTGGGATAAAAATGCTCTCTATTATGAGAGGGCTAAGATTCTCTCATCTGGGGCTCCTCAGACAACCACCACGATACCTCATGCAGGCTACCATGCTCTGGGGCACCCTCTCCTGTGACACAGGAATGTGGTTATTTTGCCAGATTCCCTTTTACAGAAAGAAATAAGGTGACCAATGAGTGACCTCCTGTGGCTAATTCCCCTACAGCCTTGTCCTTCCCTTCACTATGTCTATTCATCAGGGGTTCAGAAGAAGATAGAACTGGAAGTGGCCACGGTCTTAAAACAATGGATGTAAGTAGCTACCTCTCATTTTTCAGACGAGAGGGCATTTAGTTTCTTGACAATTTCTTTAGGAAGTCTGCTAAAGTTCTTCTTTCTAGGCAGCTGTCTCTACACCCTTGATGGCCAGCCCCAATGTACTTCCAGTAAGCAGGAGGAAGAAAAAAGCAGTGAAGGAGATGGCTTCCCTACTAAAACCCTTCACCTTTCTCTACAATGACAAAAAAGCAAAGAGGTGGATTTTCATAACCAACTTATCTCTCACTGCAGCAGAAAATGGAGGGGGTAAAGAGTGGAAGGCAGCTACCATTCTACAGCAGAACCTCAGGGTTACAAATACCAGAGTTACAAACTGACCAGTCAACCACACACCTCATTTGGAACCGGAAGAACACAATCAGGCAGCAGCAGAAACAAAAAAAAGCAAGTACAGCACAGTTAAATGTAAACTATTAAAATAAAAAGGGAAAGCAGCATTTTTCTTCTGCATAGTAAAGTTTCCAAGCTGTATTAAGTCAATGTAGTTGTAAACTTTTGAAAGAACAACCATAATGTTTTGTTCTGAGTTAAGAACATTTCAGAGTTATGAACAACCTCCATTCCTGAGGTGCTTGTAACTCTGAAGTTCTACGGTACTTGATCTTCCTCCTCTATTAAAGAAGAGGGAGGAGGGAAGGCCTTTTAGGTCCAGCTCTTCTTCCTTCTACTTCAAGAGGCTGACCTTTCCTCACTAGGGTTGTGGGACTCTTTTTGAATTGAGCAAACTAGCTCAAAAATATTTGTCAATAGACACAAGATAAGAAAACTCAAGAGTTTATTTCTCATTTTATTTTAGATGGATTGCTTATTTGGAATCTGTGGAGCACCAATATAGGATCAATAGCATAACATAATACAGGAAGAATTCTCTCAGGGCAGAACCACACAAGTTGAAAGAACCAACAATCTATGTCATTTTTTTTTCTTAACACTTTCCCAGATAAAGAATAACTTTGCTAATGATTTACAGTTGGATTTAGAAAGATTGAGAAAAGGTTAATGTTTACACAGCACTTTCAGGATGAAGATTATCATCAAGTTTCGGCTGTAATTAAGAATGAAGTGGTGAATTCCTTATGGTGGTATTTGCAATAAAGCTAAAATATAATAATAGCCAAAGAGGTTTGCATACCCCCTAAGCAAGAAAAAACTGACAGGAAGGCAAGGGGGAAAAAATATGGCTAAATCACACGGTTCCCAAGGCTATTTGAGCCAAACAGGTACAATACTTCAGAAAATGGAAATCCTACTTTAGTGAAGCCAACAGAAAAGACCATAAACACAGACAGCTTAAAATGTAAGATATAAACTAGAATGGCTAAGAGAGAATTTAAGCAAATAATCAAGGACACAAAAACGTAAATTATACTTGAAACAGGACCTACTGTGAATTAGTGGGTCCACTGAGAGTTACCAGGAAGTTAAGGGATCAATTAAGGAGAATAAAGACATAGCTTCTCTGCAACAATGATTTCTTTGCAACAGTCTCTATCATAGAAGACACTGGGGAAAATACACCTCAGGCACATTCTTTTCAGAAGAAAACAATAAAGTACTGTCAGAAACTGAGTTGCCAGGAGGAGGTGCTAGAGAAAAATTGCTAAATTAAAGTGCAATACCAGAACCAGATGACATTCATCCAATAGTTCTGAAGGCAGTTAAGAACAAAGTGTCAAAGTTGTTAACATAAGCCACCTCTCACTACAATAAACTACTTTGTAAGAGGACTGAAGGTTAACAAATGGTATACCTATCCTCAAAAAAAAAAAAAAAAAAAAAGGCAGTGCAGCTGATCTAGGAATTACAGACCAGTGAGCCTTATACTTCAGTATCAGGTAAACTGACTGAAATAATTAAAAACTGAATAATAAAACACCAAGATGGACACAGGATAAGGACAAATTATCATAGCTCCTATAGAGGGAAATCATGTCTATCTAATCTATTAGAAATCTCTGAATGTGTCAACAAAAAAAGTAGATAAAGGAGAACTAACTGACTCGGTTTATTTAGAATTTCAAAAAGCCTTTGGCAATATCCTTCATATGGGTCTACTGAGGAAACTAAGTAGTGCTGATGCGCATACTGTCATGGATCAGAAGTTGGCTAAGAGAAGAGAAATATTTAATAAATTTAAACATGGAAAAAGGCTACTAACGTGATGCACCAAGGTTCTGTAGAAGAACTGGTGTTTCATATATTTATTTATTGTACTGAAAAAGGGGGCATATAGTTGACAATTTGCAGATGATACAAAATTATTTACATTATTCAACTCTAAAGAGGACTGTGAGGAAGGAATAAGCAATATGATGGCAGATTAAATTCAATATTGATAAAAATAAGATAACATACATTGGAAGGAATGATTTGAGCAACTCAAAAATATTGCAGGGTTCTAACTTTCCTGTAACTACTAACAAAAAAGACCTGGATATCACTGTAGACAGCACAGTGAAAAATGCTCAAAACGCAGAGGCAATCATAAAACAAGAAAAGAAAATGTTGGGTGTATTAAGAATGGGATAAGAAAATATAATGCCATTATATTTATAAATGCTCAGTTCAGTACCATGTTCAGTTTTGGTCACCCCATCCCAAAAAGATATAAGAGAAATAGAAGCACTTCAGAGATAGGCATCAGATGATCAGAGACCTGGAAAGTCTTTCATATAAGAGGTTGAGAAGACTGATACTGTTAATTTTAGAGAGGAGACAAATACAAGGGGATATGATAGCAATACAACCTCATGAATGGTATGGAGCAGTTAAATTAGGAACTCCAATTTACCCTTTCATAGCAAAAAACAAGGGGACATTCAATGAAACTGAATGGAAACAAATATATAACTGATAAGAGGAAATTCCTTTTTATACAACACACAAACTGCTCACGGAATTCACTGAGAAAGTTTTAGGAACAAGTTGTAAGTAGGAGTCAAAAAACAATTACACATGTATATGGACAATGATAACACACAGTTACATTAAATGGGATATACACCCTCATACTGCAGGGCGTAAGTCGACCACTAACTGATGGGGATTAGGAAGAAATTCCCCCTACGTATATAATTATCCACTATGGTGTTTCTAGCACCTTCCTCTGGAGCATCTGGCACTGGCCATTATCAGAGGAAGGATACTGAACTAGATGGACTACTGGCTTGATCTAATATAGCAACTTCCACATTCCTATACGTGATACTGCAAATAGTGGGACCTTATTCAACAGGTAGCCAATCACTTTCCAGCCTGCTTCAAAAATAATTTAACCAGCTATCAGATTAACAGAATCATAGAACTGTAGGACTGGAAGGGACCTCAAAAGGTCATCTAGTCCAGTCCCCTGCATTCATGGCAGAACTAAATATTATCTAGACCACCCCTGAGAGGTGTTTGTCTAACCTGCTCTTAAAAATCTCCAATGATGGAGATTCCACCACCTCACTGGGCAATTTATTCCAGTGCTTAACCACCCTGACAGTTAGGAAGTTTTTCCTAATGTCCAACCTAAATGGCCCTTTCTGCAATTTAAGTCCATAGCTTCTTGTCCTAGCCTCTTAAGTTGAGAACATTTTTTTCTCCTTCCTCCTTGTAATAACCTTTTATGCACTTGAAAATTGTTATCGTGTCCTCTGTCTTCTCTTCTCCAAACTAAACAAACCCAATTTTTTCAATCTTCACTCATAGGTCATGTTTTCTAGACCTGTAATCATTTTTGTTGCTCTTCCCCGGAATTTCTCCACATCTTTCCTGAAATGTGGTGCCCAGAACTGGACACAGTATTCCAGCTGAGGCCTAATCAGCATGGAGTAGAGCAGAAGAATTACTTCTCTTGTCTGGCTTCCAATACTCCTGCTAACACATTTCAGAATGATGTTTGCTCTTGTTGCAACATTGTTCACTATTCATATTTAGCTTGTCATCCACTCTGATCCCCCTCCCTCCCCCCAGCTCTCTTGCTGCAGTACTCCTTCCTAGGAAGTCATTTTGTTTTGTATGTGTGCAACTGACCCTTCCTACTATTAAGTATTAAACCTTTTTGCTTAATATTAAGCTATAACGTTCTGTTTTTTTAAAACCAGATGGAATCTAGGTCAATGGCCTCAATACTTCTTTCATAAGTTAGATCAACTATAAGCATCTTGACCACCTCCAGTAAGAGTGCTAAAACACCAAATAGAAAGAACTTAAATATAAACTGACTTCATATTACTGAAAGGCTAAAACATTAAACATCTTCCAAGTTCATTTTTTTCTTTGAAAAGCAGACTGGCCCAACGTGAAGCCCAGTCAATCTCATACTTAGTCTTAGTGTAAATCCATGTTAAGAGGAAGTTCAGATCTGGAGAGAGTAAGGATGAAGGCTGCTTGGCATGGAAGGATTTTTTCAGGATTAAATGCAGAAGGGAATTATAAGTCCATGGTTTTATTCCAATTACAAACTGGAATCAAATTCAGTATTTTAGGATAAAGATCTATTTTAAATTATATGATAACAGTAAATTAGGGAAGCCAAAAATCATTCTGAGCTGTGCATTCACGCCAACAGTCATGCAGCACTTTTCAAAGCTGTAGTGAGGTTTTCTTCAGGGTTTTAATACGGGACAAAAACAAAGCAGCAAACAAGTGCAAGTCTTGAATTTTCTACTACGACCCTGACTCATATCAATCAGAATTATTATAGTCTTCCTGCTGTCAGTAAAGGACAAAAGATTTGTTTGCAGAGTATTAAACAAGACTTAGATATAAGACTAACTATAGCAGAGACTCTGGAAGGATTAAAACATGTAGGAGAGGAAGTAAGCATTGCTAAATCCTACTAAGGCTTGGTCTACACTAAACCCCCAAATCGAAGTAAGGTACGCAACTTCAGCTACGTGAATAACGTAGCTGAAGTCGACGTACCTTACTTCGAACTTACCGCGGTCCACACCTGGCAGGCAGGCTCCCCCGTCGACTCCGCGTACTCCTCGCGGCGAGCAGGATTACCGGAGTCGACGGGGAGCACTTCTGAGTTCGATTTATCGCGTCCAGACAAGACGCGATAAATCAAACCCAGAAGTTCGATTGCCTGCCGCCGAACCAGCGCGGTAAGTATAGACAAGCCCTAAAACTTTATTGCTAATCTGTAGGGAACGCAAAAAGCATATTTTAAAGTCTGCTTTGAAAACTTTGTTTTTCCTGTAATCATTTTAGGGTTTTTTATTATTGTTTGATATGCAATGTAAACAAACGTTCCCCCACCCTCCTATCGGCAGAAGAGAAATGGAACTAAATCAGGATTTAATAATTTGTGTTCAGGTCTCTGAAGCACAATTCTCTGTAATATAAGATTTCCCATGCCATGAGCTACCCTAACCGGCAGTCTATTGCTAATATCTCAGCCTCTGTCTATTCTATTGATAGGTGGCAATGGCATCTGCAGAGCACTTACTGAGGTGTGAGAGTGGGAAATAAGGTGACAAAAGGCCTGAACTTCTGAGATTTGAATAAGCAAAAATGTGAAAGAAATGTAAATATAGTTATGTTTATTCTGCTACTTTCAAAGAAAAACAGTGGAAGTGTTAGAAAAAAAGCATCATTTTTTTCAAAATGTGATTTTTTTTCATATAACAAAGTATTTGACACCATATGTAGCTGTGAAAATAAAGTTTAATTACAACTGTAATTTATCATCACACTGCTGCTGATAATCTTACTGAAAAGTGATATTAGTGGTAAGAAAGTCCAAAGTAAGAATGACAACCCATTTCCAGGCTGATTTTATATTAATGCTTTTAATATCAAAAGAACTTTGATTTAAATATTTGGATAGAATGTTCACCATGTACACAGTAAAATATTTCATCATTAAAATCAGCTGACCAACCAGAAGAACTTTATTACAATACTTTTAATGTTTGCAGAGCAACCAGTTCTGCTGTTAAAAACAATATGAAATCAGGATAACAACTGGCTTATGATTATATTTTAGGCTCTAATCTGCTGTTAGATGCAGCTATTATGAATAAAATTTATACAGGATACTTAAACTTACTTTAAGACATTTATATTGCCACAGACAATAAGTGAACTTAGGGCACACTTGAGATTCAAAGCTGGATGGGTGTTTGGGGTACTCCATGACAGCAGTGAAAAATGGGTGGATCACTTCTGTTTTTAAGAAACTGATCTTGTCCACCTAGAATAAACCTGTTTTTAAAAAGGCTTTCTTCAGGACACATATAACCTTAGAACAGGTACCTTCTGCTCTTCAACTGTGTAGCTCCTTCTTCTTGGGGAATCAAGGAGGCTATTGCTGAGTTTAAGGCCTAGTCTATACATGTTTTGTTGGCATGGGGGGGGGGGGGGTCCGTTGTTGGGGGAGAAAGCATGTGTGTGTTAAAAAACCACCATCCCTAACCAAAGTAGCTACACTAAAAGCCCGAGGGTAGAGGCAGTTATACCAGCAAAGAAGCTGTTTTGCCAGGACAGCTCATTTCTTTCAGGGAACTGTCATAAGCTAGAACAACAAAAATGTTCTTTCACTAGTGTATCTGATGCTACTCCCCTAGAAGGGTTTGCTGGTGTAGGTGTACTGGCACACTTCTTAGAGCGTAGATAAGGTCTAAGATATCAACAGAAATTGATTTATTGTAGAAATGTTTTGATGGTATTGTGCAAGACTCTGTGATTACTACTGAAGAATTTGCGATCACATAGGCCAGAGCATGAAGACAAGATTTAAGAGAGTGGTTTAGAATCTTAATGATAGAGAAAACAAGGCTCTCTGAAGCAGAATGGATAAACTGGTGAATACTGGGAGTCCATGGTACTCCTGAGCTAACTCATAGGCTGGATGATGGTTTGAGTTTTTAAAAACACAGCGGCCCAATTCTCCACTTTATACCAGTGTAACTACACTAGTCCCAACAGAGACACCAGCATAAAACTGGTGTACCACTGTAGATAATTAGGCACCAAATGGTAAAATGAGGGGCCTACTAAACTCAGTTTACAGCAGTGGTCTTCAACCTTTAGCATAAGATCACTTTTTGAATTTAAGTGCAACCCAGGATCTACCTCAAAGAAAATATAGCAATAACTGTAATCACACAAACCCAAACACCCTTGCCCTGCCCCTTCTCTGAGGCCCTGCCTCGCTCACTCCATCCCCCCTCCCTCTGTCATTTGCTCTCCCCCACCCTCACTTACTTTCACTGCTCTGGGGCAGGGGGTTGGGCTGCGGGCTCTGGACTGAGGCTGAGGGGGTCAGCGTGTGGAAGGGGCTCTGGGCTGAGCCTGGGGCAGGGGGTTGAGGTGCAGGGGGGGGTTCAGGGTGCAGGCTCTGGAATGGAGTTTGGGTGCAGGAGGGGGCTCAGGACTGGGGCAGGGGGTTGGGGTGCAGAAGGGGGTGCAGAGGAGGGTCAGGGCTGGGACAGGGGTTGCAGCAGGGTGAAGGCAGGCTCCCTGCATGCCCGGGCCCCGCGCTGCTCCCAGAAGCATCCAGCATGTCTGGCAGCGGCTCATGGGGGAAGGAAGGGCAGGTGACTCCATGTGCTGCCCCCATCTGCAGGCACCATCCCTGCAGCTCCCATTGGCCTCTGTTCCCTGTTCCCAGACAATGGGAGCTGCAGAGGTGGTACCTGAAGGCAAGGGCAGCATGCAGAGACCCCCTGCCCCTTCCCCTCCCCAGAGCCACAGCCAGACATGTCAGCCACTTCCGGGAGTGGTGCAGGGCCAGGGCAGGCAGGGAGCCTGCCTTAGCCCTGCTGTGCCACCGAACTGTTAGAGGCCAATCTCCTGGTTTGGCTGCAGGAGAGTCGGCAACTCTACACGATTGACTGGTTGACTGTGGAGCTTCTGATGATCTCAGTCTCACTGAGACTGAGACAGACTGCCAGAGGCTCCGCGAGCGACTGGTTGGTGACCACGGGTTTACAGGAATCTTTGATGTTGCCTAGAGGCTTCCTGTTTTTGTTTTTTAAAGTCTTTCGAATGTCCTTTACCACTCATAGATTCATTTTTTGTCTTAACATGACAGAGGTTTCGCTGTCTGCTGGGATTTACAGCTGAAGTATTCTCCCTCCACACTCAGCCAAAGGAATCTGACTAGCTGTTTGTAATGGACTAGTGCTCTTTTGGAAAACATACCCAAACCATACATTTAAATATGAAGAAGTCATATGTAACTATAGTTTTTGACCCTGCAAAGAGTGTGAATAAGTCATACAGCATCAGAAACATGAAATATATGGAAAAATTACTAAAGGTGATCTGCTGCTGCTTTTAGACCAGGATCAGCTAGCCATTGCAAACACACTGGTCCCTCAGCCGGATTTAATACAATTGGACCATAGGCTGTTGCTCTGATGATTAAAAGATATAGCTAGCAGTTCCAGTCATATCTAGACATTAGTCAGTATGTAACAATGAGCAATTGTGTGTCATAAATAAAAGGTTTGAAAGGTGGTATCCTACCTGGAGAGATCCTGGCTATCATGCTGTGCAAAATAAATACAAACTCTCTTGATGAGATCCCTTCTAAACACATGGGGAATTCAAATTCAGTCTCTGCTCTGACAAAATGCTTGCACTACTATAGCAGGACCTTAGCTGTGCCAGAATTATCATCCTCTACCTTATCAAGATAAATCTGACTGTTGAGAAGAGATAGTCTGTAAAAAGAGGCTTACCCCTAAGTTTCCCTACTCACTGGGAGCTTTGAGTGAAGAATCTGAGCATCATACATGGCTTAATCCGTCCTTGGGTCTTAGGGAAAGCTAACTGATTTCTTAATTAGCATTATATTGATAACTTTTAAATTGTACAGCATCAGATATAAAACATGAGGCTTGATTATTGAAATATCCTCCAAGCAAGGCTGCTCCATCACTTACTTGTTCACACGGTCTGTTGCTAAATAGCAGCATCTAACTTAGCACTTAACAATATTGGTACTTCCATGTTCAAGAACTGCTCCTTGGACTTTGTACTGATGCAAATACATTCACCTACCTCCATCCATCATAGTAACACATAGGTACATTTCAACCCCTTTCCTTCCTTTTTCAGAATACAAACTTATGTTTCGTGCAGGTTATATTTTCAGAATGCTACTGTTATAGATCATTTGTTTCATTTTATTATCCAGCATTCTGCATACTGTTGTTATTGCATTCCCGCTAGTAAATGTTTTTGGTTTTGTTTTTTTTAAAAAAAAGGTTATTTACACTGCTCCTAGAAAAGCTTTGTAAGAGAGAGATAGAGAAAGTTAATAAAAACACCTATTGGAAATCGTGGCCTGCCTTCTGACTCAACAGTGAATACCCAGGGAGAGAAGCCATAAACCACACCATTACCCCCTTTGTTCTCAGCTATTTGTAAGCTGAATGAACAGGGTAGAACCGGTGAATTTTAGGACTTCTTAAAGTATTTTATAAAAAGCGGATAGCCTCTGCCAAAGCAACACCATACCTGAAGCTAACAGACCTTATCTATTTCTGTTTTTAAACCATACATATCAACGTCTACATCTACCCTACTACAATCAAGACTTCTAGTCACAAGCACAGACACACAACCAATGAAATGTATGCTATACTACCTAGAATATTATCAGACCTTACCAGCTATGTAGGGTCAGATCTGGTTATTGCTTATTCAAGGTTTAGTTTTGTTCTTAAAACTATATTTAAGGTTTTGTTCTTTAACTGATTAGATCTTTACAACTAGATACGATGATTAGAATCTAATAGTTTACTAACTATAGTCTTCCATTCAGAATCCTAACATGCTTTTCATAAAGCAGGAGTCTTAAAACTATAATTTGACTACTATGTGCAGATTAGGCAATTTCCACATTCAATTTAAATACAGAATTTTCAGTGAGCAAAATTTTATTCTCCCCGTTCTGTCCTAAAAAGTTGGAGTACTACTATGTATGGATATATTCTATGCAAAAAGTTGGTATATTTAAATTTCAGATGAAGAAACTCCTAGAGATGTCTGAGATCCTTCTTCCTGAAGAGGAACTATATGAATACAGTAACTCCTCACTTAATGTTGTCCCGGTTAACGTTGTTACGTTGCTGATCAATTAGAGAACATGCTCATTTAAAGTTGCACAATGCTCCCTTATAACATTGTTTGGCAGCCGCCTGCTTTGTCCACTGCTTGCAGGAAGAGCAGCCTGTTGGAGCTAGCTGGTGGGGGCTTGGAACCAGAGTGGACCGACAGTCTCCCCCCCCCCCCCCATCAGCTCCCCGCTCCCCTAAGTTCCCTGTGTGGTAGCTGCCCAGCAGGCTATCAATTGCCAGGCAATTCAGCTGTCCCTCCTCCCACTGCCATGTGCTGCTCCTGCCCTCTGTCTTGGAGCTTCTCCTGGGAGCCTCCTGCTTGCTGTGCAGGGAAGGGAGGATAGAGGGGGGCTAATGTCAGGGTGTCCCCCTCCCCCATCTCCATAGAACAGGGGGGACACAACAGGGCTCAGGACGGAGGGAGCTTGCTGGCAGCAACTGCTGCCTCAACTTGCTGATCTACTTAAAAAGGCAATGTACTTAGAGTGGGCTCAGCGTACTTAAAGGGGCAATGCGCATCTCTCTCACACACACACACACACACACACACACACACGTCTCTGTCTGCCATGCTGTCTCCTCTCCCTCCATTTGTGCTGTCTTGTAGAGTGTAATGGCTACATTAACAACGTGTTAACCCCCTTGAAGGCTCAGCCGAGTGCTAGTTCAACATTTAGCAATAAGGCATTCCCTGGGAAATATCCCATCCTCTGACTTCACCACCTCAACCAAGCTTCACAATCATCATTGCTGTGTACAGTATTGTTTGTTTAAAACTTATACTGTGTGTCTATATATAAAAATATAGCCTTGTTTGGTGAAAAAAATTTCCCTGGACTCTAACCCCCACTATTTACATTAATTCTTATGGGGAAACTGGATTTGCTTAACATCGTTTCGCTTGAAGTCGCATTTTTCAGGAACACAACTACAACATTAAGCGAGGAGTTACTGTATAAGATATTATATTAACACTAGCTTTTAGAACCAAAGCATTCATGCCTATGAAAGGACTGCATACATATCTGACTGCCACAGCTTTTTATCTAATACAACAATCATTAATTTGAGCTGAGAAACTTATAACAGTTTATTGAGGTGCTGCTTGTAGTGTTAGTAGTTTCTCTTCTTGAAGAAGTTACGTTAGAAGCAACTGGTATTTCAGTGGCTGCTGCTGTCTGGATTTTTGGAAAAAGAAACCATCATTCTGCATTTAAAAAGCTTTTTGCACTTGTATAACAGCAGGGTCCTGTACTACTGTTTTTATAAGCAGAATTCCCATATTTGACTAAGGGTATGTTTATACTATCCACCGGATCGGTGGGCAGCGATCGATCGGGGGGCGGGTTGATTTATCGCGTCTAGACTAGATGCAATAAATCGACCCCCGAGCGCTCTCCTGTCAACTCTTGTACTCCATCAGGCAAGAGGCACAGGTGGAGTCGACTCACAACAGCGAAGACACCGCAGTGAGTAGATCTAAGTATGTCAACTTCAGCTATGTTATTCATGGAGCTGAAGTTGCTTAACTTAGATCGACCCCCTCCCCCAACCCCAGTGTAGACCAGGGCTAAGTTTCATGCATGAAATGATTACCTATCACATCCTCCAAAAATGTGTTAGCTTCATGAGTCAAGTTTCTCATGTTTCCACTACACACACATTTTTCTTAGGGTATGTCTTCACTACTGGCCGGATTGGCGGGCAGCGAACGATCCAGCGGGGATTGATTTATCGCATCTAGTCTAGACACGATAAATCGATCCCCGAGCGCTCTACCGTCGACTCCTGTACTCCAGCTCAG
This sequence comes from Chrysemys picta bellii, assembly GCF_011386835.1. Classification (NCBI taxonomy): domain Eukaryota; kingdom Metazoa; phylum Chordata; order Testudines; family Emydidae; genus Chrysemys; species Chrysemys picta. Next base: position 212,509,672 of record NC_088792.1, read on the forward strand.
CGAGAGGCACAGGCAGAGTCAACGGGGGAGCAGTAGCAGTCGACTCACCGTAGTGAAGACACTGCGGTAAGTAGATCTAAGTACGACGACGTCAGCTGTTGCTTAACTTAGATCGATTTCCTCCCCTCCAGTGTAGACCAGGCCTTAGTGTTTTATTAAACCTCTTTCCATCATTTGATATGGGATGAGGACGATAAATGGATTTTAGTTAGAGTTTCAAGGTTTTTCTTGGCACTTTAGAAATTCAAATACCTTCTTTTTGAGGAAAGAGTCACTCCAATTGCAGAATATATAATTTATCGTCTACTTCATTAAAAGGACTGAAGTTATGGCAATTTTAAAATTAAGCAGGTGCACACTGCTTTGATAAGTATGCAATGAAGTGAAATGCTCTGAATATTTAAATGCCAGTTTCACTATAGAAGAGGAAAGGGGCAATGACTGCGTGTACTAGGAACTCTGGCTCTGTGTTCTATTTTCCAGAGTGTCTACAAACAATTAGGGAAAGGGCTGCACCTATTTAAGAAACAAGAAGCATGGAAGAAGAGTTCCATTTAATTTTTTCAAGGAGCTAAACAGTCAGATTTTGACAAAGACAAGAAGTTTGGGTTTTTTTGTAAACTCTCTAGTCCAGTGGTCTCCAATCTTTTTACGCTCAAGTTCACATTTTGAATCTAAGGGCAACCCAGGATTTACCCACCCCAAGGCCCCACCAACTCTCCCTCCCTGCCTCCCGCTCCGTCACTTGCTCTCCCCCACCCTCACTCACTTTCACCGGGCTGGGGTAGTGGGTTGGGAGGAGGTGAAAGATCTGGGCTGGGGCCAAGGGGTTCACAGTGTGGGAGGGGGCTCTGGGCTGAGTCTGGGGAAGGGGGTTGGGGTGCAAGCTCTAGGAGGGAGTTTGGGTGCAGGAGGGGGCTGGCTCGGGGGGGGGGGGGGGGTTTCAGGGTTGGGATGCAGGAGGGGGTATGGGGTGCTGGCTCCAGGAGGGGGCTCAGGGCTGGGGTGCATCCTCCGGCAGGGCAGCACTTACCTCTGGCAGCTCCCAGTCGGCGGCAGGCGCAGCAAGGCTAAGGCAGGCTCCCTGCCTACCCTGGCCCCACACCGCTCCTGGAAGGGGCCAATGTGCCCCTGCGGGAGGGGCAGAGGGTACATGGCTCCGCACATTGTCCCTCTCTGCAAGCACCACCCCCACAGCTCTCCTGGCCATTGGGAGCAGCGTGGGGCCGGGGTAGGCAGCGAGTTTACCTTAGCAGCAGTCACACTGCCCTGCCAGAGATCACGATCTAATGGGAGATCCTCTAGGATCAACCAGTAGATCACGATCGACCAGTTGGTGACCACTGCTCTAGCTCTTATTAGAGATGCAGCTGGGGTTAGTTTCAGTATCTCTGTCTCCTACTCACTCACTTCCTACAGCCAAGGGGGGTTAGTTCACCATTGCTTGTCACCCAGATTTCCAACTGCCCTTCTTCCTACCTTGAGCAGAAAATAGCAATCTTGGGCCTCTGTTCACAGATCCACATTCCAATGTAGGACCCCACCCCACTCTTTACACATGCCTCACACAACCCCATGTGGTGCTGGACTATACAGCCATATTACTGTCCACCACTGTCCAGGAAATAGAGGAGGATCCCTGCAGGTGTCCAGGTGAAAGGCAGCAGAGTCCAGAGGTCAATTCTACCATGCTTGGTCAAGTGGGAGGGATATCCAAGAGTAGCCCCACACCTAGAAGCATTGCTACTCCTTCCTCCATCAGATCAAAGGGCTGGTGGGGAAGGATGAAGGGGGTTCCACCACATGAGGGGTTTCCTTTCCTACATCTGCCTTGCTGTTGTGAGCAATGGAAATTTCATGCCATTGATGTTATTTTCATTGAATAATTCAGCATTTTATGATGTTTGCAAAGATGCTAGGGGCCTTGATAGGTCATCACTGCTTCCCCCACCCACCATACCACTTCCCCGACCTCTGAATCTGCATCTCTTGATCCACAGCCAGCAAAAGTGTTACTTCACCTCACTGCTGCTCCCCTTAGTAGAAGTTCCTCCCCCATTCCAGGAGCACCACTCCTTCACCACACACTCCTAAGAGAAAAGGGTGGTAGATCCACACCTACACCATAGTCTGTTCCTGGATGGGAGAGCAAGAAGGAATTAAAAAAAAAAAATTATGGGTGAAATACATGCCTCTTGTGTCTAACTACAGCCGCTTGATTCTTTGAAAGCCTTCCGAGCTTTTCTGGCTAAAGTTATTGCCTCCTCTTTGCAATTTGGGAATATTTAGTTCTTAAAAATAAAATTTAAAAACAAAAAAAACAGGGCTGTCAAGCAATTAAAAAAATTAATCATGATTAATTGCACTGTTAAACAATAGAATACCATTTATTAAAATATTTGTGGAAGTTTTCCACATTTTCAAATATACTGATTTCAATTATAACAGAATACGAAGTGTACACTGCTCACTTTATATTTTTGATTACAAATATTTGTACTGAAAAAAAAAACGAAACAGTATTTTTCAATTCGCCTAATTTAAGTATTGTAGTGCAATCTCTTTATCATGAAAGTTGAACTTACAAATGTAGAATTATGTACAAAATAGAACTGCATTCAAAAATAAAACAATTGAAAATTTTAGAGCCTACAAGTCCACTCAGTCCTATTTCTTGTTCAGCCAATTGCTCAGACAAACAAGTTTGTTTACATTTGCAAGAGATAATGCTGCCGACTTCTTGTTCACAATGTCACCTGAAAGTGAGAACAGGCATTTGCATAGCACTGTTGTAACTGGTATCGCAAGATATTTACATGCCAGATGCGCTAAAATTCATATGTCCCTTCATTCTTCAAACACCATTCCAGAGGACATGCGTCCATGCTGATGACGGGTTCTGTTTGATAACAATCCAAAGCAGTGCGGACCGACGCACATTCATTTTCATCATCTGAGTCAGATGCCACCAGCAGAAGGTTGATTTTCTTTTTTGGTAGTTCGGGTTCTGTAGTTTCTGCATTGGAGCATTGCTCTTTTAAGACTTCTGAAAGCATGCGCCATACTTCATCCCTCTCAGATTTTGGAAGGCACTTCAGATTCTTAAACCTTGGGTCGAGTGCTGTAGCTATCTTTAGAAATCTCACATTGGTACCTTCTTTTCGTTGTCAGATCTGCAGCAAAAGTGTTCTTAAAATGAACATGTGCTGAGTCATCAACTGAGACTACTACAACATGAAATATATGGCAGAATGCGGGTAAAATAGAGCCGGAGACCCACAATTCTCCCCCAAGGAGTTCAGTCATAAATTTAATTAACGCATTATTATTTTTTTAACAAGCATCAGCAGCACAAAAGCATGTCCCTGGAATGTCCCTGGGACATTCATATGTCCCCCCAAAGCATTAAGGGACATATGAATGTTTAGCATATCTGGCATGTAAATACCTTGCAATGCCGGCTACAAAAGTGCCATGCAAATGCCTGTTCTCACTTTCTGGTGACACGGTCTCCTGTAACAAACTTGTAAACAAACTTGTTTGTCTTAGTGATTGGCTGAACGAGAAGTAGGACTGAATGGACTTATAGGCTCTAAAGTTTTGCATTGTTACATAACTGCTCTTAAAAATAAAACAAACAAAAAATAAATCTACATTTGTAAGTTACACTTTCAGGACAAAGAACACCACTGAACAAAAACACTGACCCAGGAACCTATCCTTCAACAAAGCCCGATGCCAACTCTTTCCACATATCTATTCAAGTGACATCATCACAGGACCTAATCACATCAGCCATGCCATCAGGGGCTCGTTCACCTGCACATCTACCAATGTGATATATGCCACCGTGCCAGCAATGCCCCTCTGCCATGTACATTGGCCAAACTGGACAGTCTCTACGCAAAAGAATAAATGGACACAAATCTGACATCAGGAATCATAACATTCAAAAACCAGTAGGAGAACACTTTAACCTGTCTGGTCACTCAATAACAGACCTGAGGATGGCAATTTTGCAACAGAAAAGCTTCAAAAACAGACTTCAGCGAGAAACAGCTGAACTTGAATTGATATGCAAACTAGATACAATCAACTTAGGCTTGAATAGAGACTGGGAATGGCTGAGCCATTACAAACATTGAATCTATCTCCCCATGTAAGTATTCTCACACTTCTTATTAAACTGTCTGTACTGGGTTATCTTAATTATCACTTCAAAAGTTTTCTCTCTTACTTAATTGGCCTCTCAGAGTTGGTAAGACAACTCCCACCTTTTCATGCTCTCTCTCTCTGTGTATATATATATATATATATATATATATATATATATATATATATATATATATATATATATATATATATATACACACACACACACACACACACACACACACACTCTCTCTCTCCATTCTATGCATCCGAAGAAGTGGGCTGTAGCCCAAGAAAGCTTATGCTCAAATAAAATTGTTAGTCTCTAAGGTGCCACAAGTACTCCTGTTCTTTTTGCGGATACAGACTAACATGGCTGCTACTCTGAAACTTGAAAAATAATGTTTCTTTTGTTTATTTTTACAGTGCAAATATTTGTAATAAAAAATAATATAAAGTGAGCAGTATACATTTTGTATTCTGTGTTTTAATTGAAATCAATATATTTGAAAATGTAGAAAAACATCCAGAAGTACTTAATAAATTTCAATTGGTATTCTACTGTTTACAAGTCCAATTAAAACTGCAATTAATCGTGATTAATTTTTTAAATCACAATTAAGTGTGCGTTATCATGTGAGTTAACTGCAATCAACAACCCTAAAAAACAACCACCTTATTCAGCATCAGACATGTCTGTAAAAATGTTAATTTTACATATTGAGTAAACTGTTTTCCATTATCTGGTCAAGTTACCACACAGCAAACCAAACCTTTGAAGATTTGGCTGAAAACTTAAATCCACTTATGGGAGAATGAACGTACATTTGTTTTTACAGAATCAAATGAAATACAGATCAGCTCTTAAAAAAAAAAAAGAAAAAAAAAAAAAAAAGCAGCACCCAAGAAGTTGTTGTTTTCCCCTAAGTGTAGCAGTCATAAAAGGAAAAAAACATTAGCTAGAAACTGGCACATTGTGGAAGCTTCCCCACACATCATTAGAAATGCACCTCAGTCCTGACCTGCAACCCCCCTCTTATCCCAGTCCTTTTTCTTGAGTGCATACCACCACCACATCCACTTGTGCAAACATGGAAGTGTCCACTAGGGACCAGGATTAGGTCAAACTCATTTCCACTTGTGACCAGAACCAAGTTACCAATCTACAATAGGTCTCCAGAAATGAAGGGGGTTAATGCATTAATCTCCTACTACACACACACTTCATAATTAGAGTGGCTCTAGTCAAGCTAAAATTTTACCTTTCCAATAGGCTATTACAAGGGTAGCTTTATGAAAAAAGCCTAGAGAGGCACTGTTTTGAGTTAAACAACTCAACGCTTTAGGTACTCAATTGTAGGGATGCGTCACTATGGGAAGCACATTTCTCCAGAGCCTGAAGAAATAGTAATTTATCTATTTTCACCAACTAAAACTGTATCTGGCAATGGATGCGTGTTTCTCTTTGTGGTTACAGAAGTGAAACAAAACATATTGGAAAAAGTTTCAACTGTATATTAATTTCAAAGAGTTACATTACCAGAAATGCAGTTCTTCACAATGACTTAATCAGACTTTTTGATTGGGACTATGTTATGTGGAAGCTTGGCATGGAAAGTTAAGAGGAAGCAGACTACTATAATATCATCAACATTCTTCACTCTCCTTCCTTTCCCTTACTATGGCAGAAGGCAGGTCAGTTAATCATGGCCAGATTGAAGAGCAGACAGGAAGAGTTAACACCTCAACTGAAAAAAGTTGCAAGTGTATCTATTCACAGGAGTTAAAACAATATAAAAACAATGTTCATTAGAAACTGAAGCACTGAACATCCAGGAAATGGTGAAGGTAACATAGGATTCAACTAAGATTGTATAGGCTATGTTGCCATGATATGGTCTAGTTACATACTCACATACTGGCACAAAAAGGGTAGAAGACATCAAGTAGCCAGTCTGCCCCCATCTTCAGTCCTGGAGTGGGTTAGAGCCAGCTGGGGGCTGACTGAACTTACAACAGCCGAGACTGCCAGAGAGCAACACACTCTAGAAATGAACCTTCCCCCACCTCCACAAAAAAGGGCTGGAGGGTGGGAGGACCACTGATGTAAGAACCAGCTACACTAGTTGGATAACTAGTCTCACACTTCAGGAATCCTTAGTTGAGGAGATAATGGGGCTTTCCGCTGAGTCACACAAGGGACATCTGGGTGCTATTTTTATCACAGCACCAATCTTTCTTTAGATAGCATAACATGTGTGAGCAAAGGGACTCCAGCAGCGAGAGTTATTGGTCCCAAGGAGCTATGTGAAAAGACCTTACTTTTCCCACCCAGGGGAAACTGAACTCAATTGTTCAAAACTTTGGGCCATCTCCAAGTACCTTCTCAGAGTATCAAGAGCCCACATGAAAACAACTCCTCAGTTTATAGTGTTTTACAGAGGTACTTACTGCTGGTAGTAGAGACTGCATGTTTTGATTGGAGTCTGCTATAGTGGCTAGGTAGACCAAGTTTGTATGCAACATCTGCTGATACCTAGCAAAATGAACAGAGCAAGACAGGTCCAAAAAGAGCTAAGGAAACAATAATATTTAAATTCACCTCCTTTTAATTTACATACATAGGCAGAGTGAACTCTGATTTCAGTACATCAAGAAATTATGGGGATAGTTCTAGGAATCCTAAGCTTTCCACATTTCCCTGCCCCCCATCTTTTGACAATTCCCTTGCAAAACTACTGGAACCTCTCAGGCACTTTCTCCTAGTAACTATTACAGAAGCAGCAACAGAATGACCTTGTTCTTGTCTATTTCATGCCCTGCTCCAGTTGAGTTACCCAAGATGTGTGTTGTGTATGAGCCCCTACATGACCATTTAATGCTGCTTGAGGCATGTATTAGCGACAGACAGCTCATTTCTCTCTCCTTCTGATGTGCCCAGCAGCAAAAGATCATACCTATATATCAATCATTTAATCAGAATAAGCAGCATATAATCAGGGCCCCATGTATTCCACAATTGCAAAATTTACCACAAAGAATTCAATCCTTGCTGCAGAATAGTGCTCTAGTATCTTAACTTCCTTTTCTTAAAGGGAAATTACGTTTCTAATCTTGGTTGCAAAGATAATCTTGAAAGCATGACCAGAGTATAACCCAATATCTATTGGAGTCTGCAAAAAGCCTCAAACATGGCTCATAGGTGTGGACACCCTCAGTCATCTCACTCAGGATCCCATGGCTGAAAGACTCTGGAATTTGGCAATTTTCCAAGATACCACAGAATTCAGCATTTTGCTGCAGAATTCATTGTTCAAGAGGAATAAGAATGAAGTGTATTTAATGCGGATACAATAAATTAACATTAAGCAGAATATGGCCCCACTGTGACACAGAGCACAGAAGATCTTGTACAGAGTGCTTCCCCAGTAGCCCAGAAGACAGAGTGAAAATCAGAAATCAATTTCATACATGTAGAGGCACAGGCATAATCCTTTTTTGGGATGGTGCTCAGGCATAATCCTTTTTTGGGATGGTGCTCACCCAGGGATGTGGAGCAACCCTGACAGGAAAGGGAGCTAGCCTACTGCCAGGAAGCAGCTCAGGACCACACCATGCCCTTCACTCATGGCCTATCCATGCTTGCAAGTACCATTAAGTTAATGCGTTCAGATGTCTGTTGGAATGCATCTAACCGAAAGATCAGCATTGGCTCACTCTAGAGCAGTGGCTCTCAGACTTTTGTACTGGTGACTCCTTTCACACAGTAAGCCTCTAAGTGCGGCCCCCCTTATAAATTAAAAACACTTTTATATATTTAATACCATTATAAATGCTGGAGGCAAAGCAGGGTTTGGGGTGGAGGCTGACAGCTCACGACCCCCCACGTAATAACCTCATAACTCCCTGAGGGGACCCAACCCGCAGTTTGAGAATCCCTGCTCTAGAGTGAGCCAATGATGCATCCAATCCTTCTTCGCCAAACATCAGGCTTGTCATGATACATGGCCTTTCAGGAAGAGATTGGCTGCTTTGGGATAGGTGGAGGAGTATGAAGTTCTTGGATATGTCCCCAAAACAGAGCCTTCAAAATAGTGTCAGCTCCTTCCCCTACTTTGAATTACTAGGGAAGGTCTGAAGCATGTAATCTAACTCCTCCCCAAAGTAATCGAAGCACTGACACACACAATAGAAAAGTCTATATATTTTTATTATGAAATCCCTTATTTTTTACCTTACATTACTGTCACTGTATACTAATAAATTAAAACCAGAGTTTCAATATTTCTAGAGGAGGAAATTTTAATGATATTCATATTCTCGTTTAAAGTCAAAGATGCACTATCATTAGCAGTGTTTTTGTATGTTCGCTAGCACAATTCTTCAGTGAGCTGATCTAAACAGATTGGGTTTACAGTTAAATTACCAATATCACCAGGTACAAAATACATTTAGATTAAAATCTTACTGAGAGCATTCTGAGGTCTTTCCTTTGTTCTGATAGTCCATTATACACTGAATAAGATGGTTATTTTCATCCAACATCTGAAATAATAAAACAGAAGTAAGGAATAAGTTTCACACCCTTTTAAAGTAAGTGAACTAAAAGTTAAACCAATCTCTGCCATCCACATCACATCACCATTGAAAAAGTGCTTTAAAAAAAAAAAAACTCTTATTTTATTTTGAACAGACATCATTTGTAGAACTTTTCCCTCCTCCTATTCTTTTAATTCTCCATTTGTTTTATGGCTTTTAATTTAGGGTTTTGAATTTAAGTCACTGCTATAGTTAAGGCTCCAAAAACATTTTCTTTCTAATTCCTATTCTTCTCTTGCCACAGTTTTCTATAAGTTTCCAAAAGTTTCATTTTCCAAGCTCAGAAATCTGTTTTAAATAGCTTAAACAAAAAAGTTTCTCCTTCCCTACTATGAAATGCTAGTGATTTGAAAAGAATATCAATAGCTATGGGCAGAAAATTGAACATTACTTTGAAATAGACCTCACTGCCTTTTAAAATTAGACTTGTTTAATGTATGAGCTTTTAGCACAATTGCACTCTATGAGCATAGAGAATAATTGATATAATTTTTCTATCACATTTTAGAAGTATTCAAGATTGTGAATACACGTAGCTAATTTTTTTTTTTTTTAACTGAAAAGTAGAGTTGTAGTCACATAAATGAAAGAGGAACACTTCCTAATTTTCCACAAAATGGGTTTCTCGTGGTGTCCAAGACATTATTTTGGAGGTATCTATAGGCAATTGGTAGCTTATGTTTACCCCAAAAAGGGAGAAGAGCCACTGCCAGAGATTCCATTGAGACCATTAAGGACTTAGCGATTATCGGTTTTATGTGGAAGGTGCTCAGATATAACTTAGAGAATTTTTTCACTTCAAGGTCCCAGAAACAAAAGACAAGGTTTTCATCTCTAGGCCAAAAAACCAAAAACATCAATACACTTGATCACAGCCTTGGATAGACCAAGAGACTACCTACACTTGACCAGAGCGATGGGTAGTACTATAATAGATTTTTGAAACATTTCCTATGTAAAGGATATTGAACTTGTACAATTAAGCAAACAGAAGTCAGGGAATGACAGTTAAAATTGCATGTGCAACCTTAACTGTGCCAGTGTTAGAATTCTGTATTTATACACAAACTATTTTGCAAATACAAGATATACGGAGGCTATGACCTGGTCTACATTGGGGGGAAAAATCGATCTAAGATACGCAACTTCAGCTACGAGAATAGCATAGCTGAAGTCGACGTATCTTAGATCGAATTAAAATTACTTACTTCGCATCCTCGCGGCACGGGATCGACGGCCACGGCTCCCCCGTCGACTTTGCTTCCTCCTCTTGCCGAGCTGGAGTTCAGCAGTCGACGGGAGAGTGATCAGGGATCGATTTATCGCGTCTACACTACACGCAATAAATTGATCCCCAATAAATCAATCGCTACCCACCGATCCGGCGGATAGTGTAGATGTACCTTACGTCTACACTACAGATCTTACAGTGGCACAGCTGTACTTCTGCAGCTGCAGTAAGGGAGAGCTCTCTCCTGATGGCATAATTAAACCATCCCCAATGATGAGCAGTAGCTATGTAGGCATAAGGAGAAAGGGTCTCCTGCCGACAAAGTGCTGTCCGCACCAGCGTTTTTGTCAGTGAAACTTATGTCAGTCAGGGGTGTGGTTTTTTACACCGATCGACAAGTTTTACCTACAAAAGTGCTAGTATAACCATAACCTTAAATACATGCATCTTGCTTCCCACCCCAATTCTTGTTTACTTACACAAGCACATACCAAGGTAGTGGCAGTGCCTAAAACAGTACCTAGAGAGTCCCAAGTCCCAAGCCTCTATTCAAACCATAATCCCACTTCATTAATATGCAAAATTTAAAAAAAATTATCAATAAAACTAAGTTAAAAAGCTACAGTTTTGATTTACCTCACCAATAAACACTAGACAAAGACCAAAATTATAAAAGATTACTTATCCAAAAAGGTCAAATATGACAATTAACTAATCAATACGTCTCATGTATAGAGTTAATTGTCGGACATATTACCCCAATTAGAAAGACGTGGTATTGGGGGACGGGGGTGGGAGAAGAGTAATAACTTTTATTGGACCAGCTTCTCTTGGTGAGAGAGACAAGCTTTCAAGGCATAGAGAGCTCTTTTTCACATATGGGAAAGGTACTTCTATCCCCCCAACCCTGCATCCCCAGCGCCTCCACGGGCCCACCCCCCAATTCTGCATCCCCAGCCCCTCCACAGTGCCACCCCTCAGCTTGCATCCCCAGCCCCCACGGCCCCTCCACAGTCGTCGTCCCCCCCAAATCCTGCATCCTCACCCCCCACGGGCCGCTCCGCAGTCCCAGCCCTCGCCCCTAGTGCCACAGCCCAGCCCTGCCCTTTCCCCTCTGCCCTCAGGCCCAGCGTGTTCCCAGCCCCGCCAGTCGCCGCCCCCCGGCCCGGCCGGAAGCAGCCCCGAGTCGGGCCTGGCCCCTCCCTCACCTTCTGGATGGCGGCCGGCGTGATCTCGCCCTTCCCCCGCTGCCTCGGTGCCGCGAATGCCACCGACATGTCGGGTCCCTGCGCGCAGCAGGCTCCAGCGCCCTGGCCGCGGACAGAAGCAGCGGCGGGAGGAGGTAGCGATCCGAGAAGAACATTCACCACCGCGAGGGGGAGGGGGCGTGACGGATCGTGGGGCCAGCCCATCCCGGTCGCGAAGAGGGGGAGATAAGCCTCCGTGCCACTACTCCCCCTTCATCCGACCGCGGGTGGCAGCGCTAGCAACACTGGGACCCGCTCGCTCCGCTTAGCGAGAAGCGGCTCCATCGACAGGGAGCGCCCTCTTGGTTGCTTTAAACGCGTCCTCTTCGTTACATATTCCGCCCCCCCCTTGCGATTATGGTACATTCCTACCCAGAGCTCTCAGCCTGAGAGAGGCTGTAAGTGGTACGGCCGGGAGCAGGGGGAGTCCGAAGTGCTTACTTTACAGAGTTCCACCCTGCCCCCAGCCTTGGTTGCGCCCACTCATTACGCT